>NW_010110049.1:2053-2520 GCF_000699245.1 Pterocles gutturalis | reverse complement strand
GAGCAGGCGAGCCGCGGGGAGCCCTGCGAGCCCCTCACGCGCACCTTCAAGGCCCTGGAGTACATCTTCAAGTTCATCGTCCGCTCCCGGCACCTCTTCGCCCAGTGAGTACAGCGATCGCTTCCACCGGTGCGGTGCCGCGCTTTGCCTGGATGCTGCGCCAGTGCCGTGCTTTGCCAGGATGCTGTGCCAGTGCTGCGCTTTGCCGGGATGCTGTGCTGGTGCCGTGCTTTGCCGGGATGCTGTGCCAGTGCTGCGCTTTGCCGGGATGCTGTGCCAGTGCTGAGCTTTGCCGGGATGCTGTGCTGGTGCTGAGTTTTGCCGGGATGCTGCACCAGTGCCATGCTTTGCCGTGATGCTGTGCCAGTGCCGCGCTTTGCCGGGATGCTGCACCAGTGCCATGCTTTGCCGTGATGCTGTGCCAGTGCTGTGCTTCGCTGGGATGCTGCACCGGTGCCGTGCATTGG
>NW_010110049.1:0-1975 GCF_000699245.1 Pterocles gutturalis | reverse complement strand
AACACCAGCCGCTAGGGATGGGGTCTGTGGGAGGGAGGGAAGGAATGGTCCCACGGGGGTCCCTGTGCCACAGGGGCAGTGTCAGTGCTGACCATTGGCCCCGGGGACGTGGCACCGGCACCTCAACCTGCCTGGTGCCGGCACTGGCAACTCGAGTCAGATATGGCACCTAGGGTGGCACCTGTGGCTCTGGCACATTGTGGCCATGCTGCCATGTTGGTTGGTCCCCAGCCAGGCTCTCTCTGCCGCCGTGCTCCCTCCCCATGAGGTTCCCGGTGGTTTCTGCCGTGCGCTGTCCTGCGATGGCTCCCGGAGCGGCCGTGGTCCGGGGCGGTGGTGGGGTGGTGGGCAGCCCTGTCCCTCTGGGGACGAGGGGCTGCATCAGGACTGGTGCTGTCACACAAATGACAAATGGCATCAGAGGGACCGATGGGGCGAGGACAGAGGGACCCACAGGGACCCCTGCCCCAGGCAGCGCCGGCTGTGCCCGAGCCCTGGGGGTTTTTTCCAGCGTGGAGACGGTGGAACCTCCCCGGGAGCTCCTGCCCCATGAGCCGGCATGGCGCTGGAAGGGTTTCCTGGTGTCCGGCCTTGCTCTGGACCCGGTGGCATTTGTTCCCTGGGGACACGGTGTTCCTGTCCTGATCCGGGTGATGGGACAGACAAGCATCCTCGCGGCTGCGTGGGTGAGCCCGGCCGGGCTGGGGTGGGACACGGGGAGCGCTGAGCAGAGTTACCAGAAAAAGCAGCTTCTGTTCCTCTTTCCTTCCACCTACTTGGCACCGAAAGCTGAAGCGTCCCCAGGGAGTGGTGGGTGGTGAGGTCCCCCTGCCCGTGGCATGGGGGGAGCAGCCGGGTCACCCCGTGCCCTGGGGCCGCAGCTCGGCAGGAGGGTGTTGTCCTGGAGCAGAGCGAGAGCCCCGCGTCTGCCCCTCCACCGGGAACCCCGAGCACTGCAAAGAGGTGCCAGGACGGACGTCGGTGTCACCGTCGGTGCTCGGTGCCCCAGGACGGGTGTCAGTGTCCCCATCGGTGCTCGGTGCCCTTCCCGGGGCTCGTTGGTGGCCGTGCGCCTGCTCCGGGCCCTGGGGTGCTCCAGCACAGACCCAGGTATCCGCCTCCTTGTCACGTGTGACGATACTGAGCAAATTCCCCAGCTTATGGCACTCCTGGCAGGGAAAATGAATTATATGGAGTGTGTGCAAACAGCCCGTGAATTAGCGTGCACTGGAACGCAGACACCCCTGAAGACACCCAGGGCTCCTATTCATCTGCCCTTTATCTCAGGGATCTTAACGGCGCAGTAACATGGGCTCCTCGGATCCTCTGAACGCTGTAAACGCTGTAAACACTGCTGCGATTGTGCACAGTCTGTAATTGAAGGGAATTAGATTGCAGCGATAACGAGGTGCTGCAGATCCCCGTCTCTATTCCATTACAGTACCGCTGGCATCGCCTGAGCTGCTCCCACCGCTCGGAGCAGGATCCCAGGCTGCTGGGATGGTGGAAGCAGGACCTGGCCGATGTGGGGCTGGGGTCTGTGGCATGACCCCCTTTGGCAGCTCTGTGAGGGGACGCCGTGCTGCGGCTGCAGCCCCTTCCCCTTTGGCACCCCACAACCTGCGCTGGGCACACAGGGACCGGCAGAGCCCCTCCAGAGCTCCCCGTGCCCTTCCCCATGGGGGGACCTCTCCTGTCCCCCACCATGGTCACCCCAAGTCCCCTCGGAGCCCCCCGGCACCCATGTGGCTTCATTGGCTTGGCTCAGGGGCTTGGGGAGCTGGGGCTTTGATGGTGCGGTGACACGGTAACACGGTGACAAGGTCTCCCTCTCGCTGCTTCCTCCCTGCCAGTTCCTCCGGCTGCTTCTGCTTTTTGGCTGCCACCGAGGGCAGTGAGCGTTTCCTGGAAGCGCCTGTTGTCACCCCGGGGCTCACTCTGCTCAGGGTCTGCTCTCCTGCCGGCATGGGGGCAA
>NW_010110048.1:0-1108 GCF_000699245.1 Pterocles gutturalis | reverse complement strand
TGCCCCTGCACACCCCCGTGCCCTTGCACGCTTTCACCCCCTTGCACGCCCACACGCCCTTGCACACTTTCGTGCCCATGCACGCCCTCGTGCCCTTGCACACCCTTCTGCCCCCTCGCACGCCCTGTGCCCATGGGGGCCACCGTGCTCTTGCACCCCCTTGTGCATCCTCGTGCCCTTGCACACTCCCATTCCCTTGCACAATTTCACCTTCTTGCAAACCCTCCTGCCCTTGCACACGCCTGTGCCCTTGCACACTCTCGTGCCCTTGTGCACCCTCGTGCCTTTGCATGTTCCCATGTCCTTGCACACCCTCGTGCCCTTGCACGCCCTCATGCCCGCTCGCTCGCCCTGTGCCCATGGGTGCCACCGTCCCCTTGCACACCCTTGTGCCCTTGCACACTCCCATTCCCTTGCATGCTTTCACCCCCTTGCACACCCTCATGCTCTTGTGTGTCCTCGCACGCTCCCATGTCCTTGCACACCCTCACGCCTTTGCACACTCCTGTTCCCTTGCACGCTCCCATGCCCCCTTGCACGCCCTGTGCCCATGGGTGCCACTGTGCTCTTGCACACCCTCGTGTCCTTGCACACCTTCACTCCCTTGCATGCCCTCATGCCCTTGTATGCTCCCGTGCCCTTGCGCACCCTGGTGCCCTTGCACACCCCCACACCCTTGCACGCCCTTGTGCCCCCATGCACGCCCTGTGCCCATGGGTGCCACCGTGCTCTTGCACACCCTTGTGCCCTTGCACACTCCCATGCCCTTGCACGCTTTCACGCCCTTGCAGACCCTCATGCTCTTGCAAACCCTCGTGCCCTTGCACACGCCTGTGCCCTTGCACACCCTCGTACTCTTGTGCACCCTCGTGCCCTTGCACACTCCCATGCCCTTGCACGCTTTCACCCCCTTGAACGCCCTCATGCTCTTGTGTGTCCTCGTGCCCTCGCACGCTCCCACGCCCTTGCACACCCTCGTGCCTTTGCACATCCTCGTTCCCTTGCACATCCTTATACCCTTGCACGCCCTCATACCCTTGCACGCTCCCGTGCCCTTGTGCACCCTGGTGCCCTTGCACACCCTCACACCCTTGCACGCCCCTGTGCC
>NW_010110047.1:91433-97018 GCF_000699245.1 Pterocles gutturalis | reverse complement strand
ATATATATATGTGTATATATATATATATTTAGTAGCACACAACTTCAGGCTTGAAGGAACTTGTTTGCAGTGTATCATCAGTGCTAAGTAAAACTATATAGCTTGAATTCCTTAATCGACTTCAGAATCATAGAATGGTAGAATAGTTTGGGTTGGAAGGGGCCTTTAAAGGTCATCTAGTCCAACCTCCTCTCCAATGAGCAGGGACATCTTCAGCAAGATCAGGTTGCTCAGATTCCCATCCAACCTGACCTTGAATGTTTCTGGGAATCAGGCATCTACCAGAAATCTGAGCAACCTGTTCCAGTGTTTCTCCACACTCATGGTAAAGAATTTCTTCCTTCTGTCTAGTCTGACTCTACCCTCTTTTGGTTTAAAGCCATTACTCCTTGTCCTGTCACAACAGGCCCTACTAAAATGTTTGTCCCCATCTCTCCTTTAGGCCCCCTTGAAGTACTGGAAGGCTGCTATTAGATCTCCCTGGATCCTTCTCCAGGCTGAACAACCCCAACTCTCTCAACCTGTCCTCATAGCAGAGGTGCTCCAGCCCTCTGACTGTTTTTGTGGCCCTTCTCTGGACCTGCTCCAACAGGTCCATGGACCTTTGCAATAGTCTGAAATTACCTCTGGAAATTGGTAATGGTATTTCAGCTCTATCAGCTGGAAGTTGCAGTGCTGGGATGAGCAGTTGATGATGGGAGCTTTACTAGGCTTTAACCAAATGTGCAAGAATGCATCTGTCTATGTTTTTGGGCTGCTTCTGTACTCTGAGGAGTGGATAAACTTTATCAATCACTTAAGCATTTTTTTTAAATTGACGTAATGTATATTATATGCATACCTATACATGCATGTATATTATATATAGCTTGAAGTCTTCAAGATGCTCTGTATTATTTTATGTAGCACTTCACTCTTAATTTTTTTTCTCTTCTTGAACAGGCTTAATTTTCAAGGAAATTTTAGCAGACTACAGGAGAAACATGAATATGTTCCTGGTAGGAACATGATGAATCCCAGAAGTTGATCTGGGAGTAGCTGTTCTGACTACAATCTACTACTGTCAAGGTTGTACTTCATCTAAATGTTTAGATATGCATTTGACCAGCGTGAACGGTGAGGAACAAAATTCAGTAGGAGCCAGGCAGAGGAGGCCCTTATCTAGACGGACTGTGAATTATCTCTCCTTTTTGTACATAGCTGCTGTTCTCAGGCTTGAAAGATAAGGCAATTGGTTCATGTGCCAGATTTTTTTACATTTTCATGTAAACTTCTGTTTGTTACTGTTCTTTGCAAGTACCTGACAGTTAAAAATACCTTGACTTCTGCTTGTCAAGTTTGTTTCTATAGGAAAAATGGATATGTGCTCAAAAAGCTGTGAAGTGTGTTTTATTTATTTACTTTGCTGAATTTCTTCTCTTGCCTCTAGAAGTGGCTCAAGGAGGCAAACAGTCTTCAGAGAAGCCCTTTATTAGAAGACTCATGATTTCTATCAGTGTCTGGAGTGAGACATGGGTAACAGGGTTTCTGTTCAGGATGTTTGTTCCTGTTGGTTTCTGTTCAGTTTTTCTGTTCTGTTCAGCTCTCCTCAGGTCAGGCTTCATTTTATTGGCTTCTTCTAAATTGGATTACTGTATTCTTCACAGTAGGTCTTGTTCTGCCTACTGTGATTTAGCTTAAAAGATAGCATTTGGGCAGTAATTAATAACATTTCTTTAAATACGTTCATATTTCTCCTTGGCAGTGGCAGCTGCAGGTAATAAAGAAGATGCAATTGCAGTAGTTCAAAACTGATGTAGTAGCATATTCTACCTGTGAAGGATGATAAAGTCCCGTCCTTTTGCAACAGTTTGTTTTGGTTTGGTTTGGTTTGGTTTGGTTTTGTTGTTTTGTTTTTTTTTTTTCTCTGAATGGAAAGCTTTCCTCAATTAAAAATACAAGTAAAGTAACGTTTTCTGGAGGGTGGATTACAGTCACATAATGTATTGCTGAATTTGCCCTGTGGCAGAGAAACAGTGTCTAATGCATCATTACAATATTTGATTATTTATCAGCTGCATTTTCTGGTGAGTTTGCTGAGAAATGCAAAATTCATGAAGCATACGTCTGTTTTCTGAAATATTGCTGAATGTCTGCTTCAATCTTATGCTATCATGTTTAAGGTAAATACCTCTAAAACACTAATCCTGCACCTCACTGTCACTAAGTCTAACAATATTTCACATGTATGCATTGTCTTAACTGAGTGGACAGCCTTGACGTAGGCTGCAGTTGGTGTTTTAGCAAGGTACTTAAGTTGTTTATTTTATTAGTGTTGGTTTTGGTTTGAAAACTTTTTTTGGAAGGTTTGATGCCAGCACTGTAGTGCTTATATCATTGGTGATAACATACACTGAGAATGCTGTGTGAGATTGGTATTATCTTATTCCTTTGCACACCAAGTCAGTGTTATTCCTGGGACATGTTAAAAATTAGAACAATCTGTTTCGTTGTGCTTTCAGTTTTTCTGATGGAAAGAGCAGAAAGGAGGGTCCTAAGTACTAAGCAGTTTCTATTCAAGGAGTGACTAAGTCTTTGGCTTGCAAAAGAGATGATTTGGATGATACAACAAAGGTTTTCAAAGTCATAAGTGCCAAGGAAAGAGCAAGTAGGATTTGTTTCTTCATTGTCTCACTGTTAAACAAAGGTAGTAGGAGCCAGGTTCAAGCAGAAATGATTGTTTTGCATGAAATGGGTGGCAGACTTGTAAAATTCTTTACTGAGGTTATGACCTCATGAATAAAAAGAAGTCTACATGGGATCAAGGAGAGACTGCACTGGTACTTAGAACAAAGGTCTGAAAATCACCAGATAGAAAACTACATCAAGACCTGTAATTCCCTGAGTCACCAAAGGCTGGAAAGTGTGGGGTGCTGAGAAAGATGTAGGAGGGAGGGCTGTGTGCTCTGTTGTCTCTGCTACACCCTTCTACAGACCAATTTTGGAAACTGGGTGTAGAAACAGATGACCCTTGAGCTGAACTATTCTGACCCTTTTTACATTTGTGCGTCTCTTCCTTTATTTTAAGTGGAAATTTGAACCTACGTGGAAAGAGCTTTGAATTAGGTGCGAAGAGACATCTTCCGAATGTCTGGACCAAGCTGTTTGCATGCCTGCTACTAGCGTGTGAGCTGGCTGTACGTGAATGCTATCTATAATGCATCCTGGACCTAGTATATATATGCTGTATATACCAGCTATATGCTTAGAACACTTTTTTTTTTTTCAGTTTGTAGATACACTGGTCACATAGTGTCTGGATACATCAGATGTGCTGCCCAGACTCCTGAGGCATAAGTCTGTATTGCTGTCTGTATGTATCTTGGTAATGATTTGTGCTGAAAGCATAACAAAAAGCCACTAGAATGTGAGTATTCTGATTGTTAGTGTATATTGTAGTATTAAGAGCTATCTGGTAACAGTAACTTTCTACTGTGCTACAGAGTTCCAAACACATGCACGTTTGATGAGAACTGTTTCCTTTCTTTTGCAGGAAAGTTTTGAAGATGCCTTTGAAAACATCCCTGTGTAAGTAGAATTTTTTTAAAATGTGTATGTTTTAATTAAAACTATTTATACAGCAATGAAATACTACATGCACACCATTCTAGGGAAGCATCATTTTATATGCACTGACTACATTCACATTTTCCAGAATAGTTGAGGTCCCTGAGAGTTAAAAAATGGAAGTGTAATTAGGTTGATATATGTGCTGAAGTATTTGTCAACAAATGTGAAAGTTGTAAAGAATTAAAAATAGCAAATTTAGTAACTTTTAATTATATACTGACGGCTGTAGACATTTCTGCGTGGTGAAAAAATTATAGCTCAGTGTTAGTGATAAAACTTTAAATCACACATTGTGCAAGACCATCTAAGCAAGATTTTCAAATGGAAATTGCTATATCTCATAATGTGCTGCTGCACAGATATTTATCCCTAATTAAGTTAGATATAGTCACTTCTCTGGTGTTAGATTTCATGCTGAAACAACACCTTCCTTAAACTGTGATGGAAACAGATGATGCTGTTCATAAGTAGTTTTAGTTTTTCTGTAGGATTTTACTGCATTTTTGTGCCACGAAGTGCAAGGGAAGGAAACTTCTAGTGATATCCTCAGATTGCTAAAACATTTCTAGACCCAGGAGCAGTAGCTTTGGACTGAATTTAATTGCCAAAATTTCCATTGCATTGGCAAATTTTGCTTTACAGATTTGACAGACCCTCTATTTGTATCTTTCCTTGTGAGGTTTTTAGCCTTGGCTGGGAGCCAACCCCACACAACTGTTTGCTCCCCCTCCTCCCT
Source organism: Pterocles gutturalis (assembly GCF_000699245.1). Lineage (NCBI taxonomy): Eukaryota > Metazoa > Chordata > Aves > Pterocliformes > Pteroclidae > Pterocles > Pterocles gutturalis. Next base: position 92,673 of record NW_010110047.1, on the reverse strand, counting down.
ACCAGAGATGAGGGAGACAATTAAAGGGTTAAAGGGAAAAATGTCTCATGGGTTGAGATAAGAACAATTTAATAACTAAACTACAATAATATTGAAAATAATAGTATATACAAATATAAAAGTGAGTGATATACAGTGATGCTGCTCACCACCCAATGACCGAGGCTCAGTCTGTTCCCAGCTAGTTGTCCTGGAGCAGGGAGAGTCCTTCAATCACACTCCCAGAGCAGAGGTAAGAGTCCGAGTGTCCCAGACCAAGAGCTGACTGAGGCCTGGAAAGAGAGATAACCCAGAGGCAGAAGGGATCTGGAACATAAAGAGACGAACTTCCAGAGGGCCCTGGCCTATAATACTGCGCGTGACATGCATCATATGGAACAGACTATTGGCGACTTTTGGTCTCAATCCCAAAGCTAAGATGAATTCAAAAAAAAAAACCCCAAAACTTCCTTTACATTAGATCCATGAGGGTGGTGTTTAAAACGACACTGAAAATACCATGCAAGATTTGAGCTGATGATTGCATCTGTTAAAATAGGCTACACTAAATGTATTAAGACTTGGTTAGATGGAATAGGCAGTATCTGTCACCTATTAGCAGCCTAGCACATTGACCTGTCATGAGACATGCAGTGTGCGCTAAATGCTGTTCAGAGCCTGTCTCCTGTTTATTTAGTTAGTTGAATAACGTGAATATAAGACAGGAGCTTTAACCTTGAAATAATTTAGGGATTAACCTGTGTCTTCTTCAGTGGCAAGCTACAGAACCAGTCAAGAACAGTATCTCACTTCCTTTAATTGTCAGGAAGGTGTTGTATGTACTAAAGTACATTTTTCATGGGGAACTACAGGCCTGTCAGCCTGACCTTGGTACTGGGGAAGATTATGGAACGGCTCATCTTGAGTGTGCTCACACGGCATGTACAGGACACCCAGGGGATCAAGCCCAGCCAGCATGGGTCATGAAAGGAAGGTCATGCTTGACCAACCTGATCTCCTTCTATGACCAGGTGACCCGCCTAGTGGATGAGGGAAAGGCTGTGGATGTCATCTACTTTAGCAAGGCCTTCAGCAGTGTGTCCCACAGTATTCTCCTAGAAAAGCTAGTGGCTCATGGCTTAGACAGGAACACCCTTTGCTGGATAAAAAATGGGCTGGATGGCTGAGCCCAGAGAGTCGTGGTGAATGGAGTTAAGTCCAGGTGGCGGCTGGTCACCAGTGGTGTTCCCCAGGGATCGGT
>NW_010110047.1:30109-91154 GCF_000699245.1 Pterocles gutturalis | reverse complement strand
GGGTGCTGGTCGACAGCCGGCTGAACATGAGCCAGCAGTGTGCCCAGGTGGCCAAGAAGGCCAATGGCATCCTGGCCTGCATCAGAAATGGTGTGACCAGCAGGACTAGGGAAGTGATTGTGCACCTGTACTCGGCACTGGTGAGTCCGCACCTTGAATATTGTGTTCAGTTTTAGTCCCCTCACCACAAGAAGGACATTGAGGTGCTGGAGCAGGTCCAGAGAAGGGCAACGAAGCTGGTGAAGGGTTTGGAGCACAGGTCTTATGAGGACCGGCTGAGGGAGCTGGGGTTGTTTAGTCTAGAGAAGAGGAGGCTGAGAGGAGGTTGTAGTGAGGTGGGTGCTTGCCTCTTGTCTAAAGTAGCAAGTGATAGGACAAGAGGAAATGGCCTCAAGTTGCACCAGGGGAGGTTTAGGCTAGATGTTAGAAATAATTTCTTCACTGAAAGAGTGATCAGGCATTGGAACAGGCTGCCCAAGGAAGTGGTGGAGTCACCATCCCTGGAGGTGTTCAAGAAACGTGTAGATGTGGTGCTTAGGGACATGGTTTAGTGAGTTAGGTGGTGTTGGGTTGGATTTGATAATCCTTGATGTATTTTCCAACCTTAATGATTCTATGATTCTATGAAAATGCAGCTTACTTTAATGTTATGTTGAATGCTCAGACTTATAAATGACTCCACACATCCTGCTCAGGTGTGCCTGGCAGTAACTCCCAAAACAGTCAGTCATCTAAGTAATACTTCAAAAGTGAGGTGCTTTAATACTAGTTGATCGAGAGGAAGAAGGTTTTTAGCCTCTCAAACCCAGCAGGATGTATAAAGGAAAAAACAAATATGTGAGTTTCTCAGCATCAGGCTGAATGCTTTCAAGTTTTGAGTATGTATTTGAGTACTGTATTTTTTAGACTAACTTGAAGCTTGAATAAAGATAGTAGTAATATTTGAGGGAAAAATCTTTCTAGTTTTCTCAGCTTTTTTCTGAAGTCTCTGCCATTATGTCAACTTTTACAATATATGAGTTTTGAAATTACTATGAAATTCTGTAGGTTTTTTGATTTTAATTCTTTCTTCCTCTTCTGAAGAAAATCTTGAAACTCCATCTTAGTGGTTTGGTTTACATCTTGTCCAGTTCGAATTATATAGTTGCAGTCAACAGGCAGAAGAGATAAGGAACATGAGTCTGAACAGCACCATTCTTCCAAACAATGATGATTTTTTCAGCTCAGCTTCTTATAATTTTTTATTCCACTGTTGTATTATCAATGGAAATTGAGATTCGGAGTGTAGCGGTATCATAGGTCTATAAAACTTGTGATATGGAGGGGCCTTTGTTACTTTCACACAGTGTTACTGACCTTGAGTAGCCTTCATCAGATATTTTCAGGTGGGGAGGTTGTTGTAGGCTTTGGTTAGTCAACTTTATAAAAGGTCTGTAAATACTTAACTGTCCTAGATAGCAGAGGAAAAAGGAAATTTCTTGCTGAGAAAGCATTGCAAGATTCTGAAAAGCATTAATGACTTACAATGTCATCTTCTTGTTATAATTAAATACTTTAATTTTTAATGCTACAGTAACTTTTGAGTATTCCGGTTGGTACTTTTCTTCTGGATTCCCTTTGTGCACTGTAGCTGATAGAAGAACGTGCCATGACCACTGAACTAACTGAGCTTCATTTCGTAGAGATTATTGTCTTACAGACTTTCCCCCACCTGATGCCTCAAGCTTTCCCTGCACATGTCCTCATGATCTACTTACCTCTCCCTTCCTCAGCTGTACCTGTGTCCTTCTTACTCCTGGATGGTCAACAGGTAGCTTGATTTTTCAGCAGGCCAACAAAAGAGAAAGTTAAGTATTAGGCTGTAGCCCTTGCCTCAGTGAGTACCCATTCAGATATTTCTGTACTGTCTAGATATTGATTTTGATTGTCTTGAGTCCATTGCTTCTCTGGCAAATTTGGTTGATCAAAACTGGTCAATAGGTTAAAATATTAAGAGCATGGGGACATGAGTGGACAGTCAGCACAATTGTGTATGTTGTTTCCTTTGAAAATTATGTTCATAGAGAGGCAGGTGGGTTTGTGAGTATTTGTGGAAAAAGGGTAGGATAATTTCAGCGGGAATACTTGCTGCTGCTGATGTGCTCTGTGTTTAGACAGTTAGCTACTCTGTTATGGAAATTATACATAAATGTGTGCTTTCTTTTGTATTTGGGAAGGATTCTACACTTGATTAGACTTTCTACTTTCTCAAATTCTTCAGAGGGCATAACTATTTTTAAAGAAGTTCCTAAGGAACTGGAAAGAACCTTAGTTCTTTTTGTGGAAATCTTCAATCTTACCTTTCTTGAAACTCTTTGGTTGTAGTTTTCAGATGATGCTGGTAGATTGCCTGAGGGGAAGCCTTTGCCAAATCTAGTGACACACTGGTTACTCTTGACCTTTCCCTCTCTAGAATTAATGATAGTTTTTTCTATTAATAATGCAGTAGTAGAAATTTGGAAATGTTACTACATTGAAAGAAATGAATTACCAGAAGTTCAACCTTTGCAAGGCTGTATCTGGTTTTTTTTTTGATTTTGCTGTTGATAACATTAATCTTAAAATTTGTCTATCTATCAATGTTTCAATCTCTCTTATTTCAGATAAGAAAAGTGCCATTGTTACAGCTCAGTGATGATATGCCTGTTGTTGGTTTGTGTGACTTATTGCAGTTTGGTTATACCCAATTGAATTTGACTAGAATTGACCCTTTTTATGGAGAGTTTGTGTCTACAAAGACTGTTGATGAGATGAGAGCTGGTTCAAATTATGTCAGATCAGATTGTTAGTTTAGAGAATTCAGAAAGAATGTATAGGGACCATGTTTCCATAGTGTTTCACTCTGTGATTCTTCACGTAAAACATATAAAGAGATAACAGCTGCTCTGTATATTGCTCCAGTAAATGCTGGTAAATGGTTTTGCTAATCCAACTTGGCTTTAACTGGCTTTATTCCCTAAATATTATTGCTTAACTGTAGATACCAGGTTCTGCAGGTTAGATGTTAAAAGGGCAATGAGTTATCTTAAGAGGGTAAAATCCTTCCCTAAATCTCTAGTGCTGGCTGTTGTGTCTGAGGACAGGTCCAGGGGGAAATCAGTCTTTGCTCCAATTGTCTAAATGGATTAGATTCTTTATCTAGACTCTTTTTGATCTTCTCTTGGTGGCTACTGCAGGTATACACAGCAACTCGAAAAATGGCTTTTGTAATGAGCCCAATCTACTTGTTTTGTAGAAGTGTGGAGGGACCGTTAAATGGAGTTTCACCTGTAAATGCAGTTCTTTACTCTCTGGTGCTAAAGCCAAAGAAAGGCTATTAGCATAGGTTAGTCAGCCATTTTGCTTAAAGCAAGCAGTAGCGTTTATAGACTCACAGAATCATAGAATGGTTTGGGTTGGAAGGGACCTTAAAGATCATCTAGATCCATTCCACCTGCCATGGGCAGGAACACCTTCCACTAGACCAGGTTGCTCAAAACCTCATCCAGCCTGGCCTTGAACACCTCCAGGGATGGGGCATCCACAACTTCTCTGGGAAACCTGTTCCTGTGCCTCACCACCCTCACAGTAAAAAAAATTCTTCCTAATATCTAATGGAAACCTATCCTCTTTCAGCTTAAAAACATTACCCCTCGTCCTATGACTACACTCCCTGATAAAAGAGTGCCCTGCATCCCTCCTGTAGGCCTCCTTGAAGTACTGGAAGGCTGCTATAGGGTCTCCCTGGAACCTTCTTCAGGCTAAACAACCCCAACTCTCTCAGCCTGTCCTCCTATGGGAGGTACTCCATCCCTCTGACCATCTTCATTGTCCTCCTCTGGACTCACTCCAACAGGTCCACGTCTTTCCTGTGCTGAGGACTCCAGAGCTGGATGCAGTACTCCAGGTGGGGTCTCAAGAGAGCAGAGTAGAGGGGGAGAATCACATCGCTTGGACTTCTGGTCACACCTCTCATGATACAGCCCAGGACATGGCTGGCTTCCTGAGCTGCAAGTACACATTGCTGTGTCATGTTGAGCTTCTCATCAACCAACACCCCCAAGTCCTTCTCGTCAGGGCTGCTCTCAATCCATTCTCTGCCCAGCCTGTATTTGTGCTTGGGATTGCCCTGACCCACATAGCATCTTCTCTGTCAAAGGGGGTTACTAAGTTTTCCAAGTACTGGCTTGGTGAATACTTTCGATACAACATCTTCAACATTACAAAGAGGATAAGTAGGATATATGTGAAAGTAAATTTGCCATTACATCGTTGTGTTAACTCAGAACTGGTTTCAGATTGGCATATTCTGTTGTAAAAGAAGCAGAGTAGCTAGAGACAAATGGTTCTTTCTGTTTTGGAAATTCAAGTCTCTGCCAACAAGTTTTGTGGTGGTAAGCTACTTTTTACTAAATACTTTCCCGTGTTTCCACTGGAGCGTCTGCTTACTTAAGTTTTGGGCAAATCTCTTTCACGAGGTAACATCATACATGGATGGAACAGATTTATGTGTGTTTTGTTCTTTTATTCAGTTCTCGCTAAAAGTTATTCCATCAGTACCTGAATCATATTGTGGAAAAACAATGAACTTTAATTTCAACCTTACTGCGCAAGGCAATTCTTAACTTGTATGACTTTTTTTCTTCTATATTTCTGCTATCTTAATTTTCCCCTTGAATTATTCATAAATCCTTTTTGAGGAATGCAGAGATCCATGTTTTGTTGTCGGAGTATAATTTTGTGAATTATCTCTTGTTTGGTTTTACAAGAAAAAAAGATTAAAAGAGGTTAGAGTTTTTGACTGTTTTCAGCCATCACCATGTCATACCTAGCATGTACTGACCTTGTCACTTGTATTTTGATTTCTGTGTGTATTTTATCCTCTGAAGTTCTAAATTTGTTAGGAACTTGTATGAAATGTTAAGAGTATTGGATTTCCTCTCATCTCATTTTACATAGTGCTTCTCAAAGTGTTGTCTGTATGTGACATAAGTTTTCATGAAACTGTTACGCTTTTCCATGGTACTGTTTGGAATGCAATCTTCTTTGACTTAAAGGCAAGATCGTGTTTTCAATTACTACCCCATTATCAGAGGTTTATGCAAAAAACCCCCAAGGTTTAGAGTAACTGTACTGTGGTAGCTGCCTGGATATCTTTATAGAGGGTGATCTGCAGTTGTCTTTGGGAAGAAGCATAGTAGTCCGACTGCTCCAAACAGTTCATATGCAGAGGAGGTCTTCATGTTGTGCTATTCGTATAGAAATTTCTGACACCAGAACCCCAAGTTACAGCATCAGTGGAAAGACAGTGAGATCTCATTTAAACACATGTAAAAAAATGAAATAGTGAAAAGGTGGAAGTTAGAATTCTGTACAAAAGCAGACAGGTGATTTTTGATGAATAATGAAATTCTTAGAATTTTCTATCTTTCACGATTTCAGGAGACAGAGGAATATTTCGTTACTATATTATCATTCTTCATTTACATTACCTTTTCCTACCCAAAGCTACATACTATTAATCCTTGATCCTGCCAAAGCAGCTCTGTGTGGTATTACTAGGTTGATAGATTAAGGGCCAGAAGTGTTTAAGGAAGTTAGAGCAGGTTATCCTTGTAATCTCAGAAGTGTAGTTAAGATTTCACTTACACCTACACGTGTGTGTGTTTTGTCAGTGAATGAAATTGAACAGTTGAGAAAATGGCCCTAAATTAAAATTTAAATTCAGGGAGACAAAAACCATTAAGAACAGTGCTTGTGTCCATAAGTTTGAACTCATATTCTGATGTTATTTTAAGATGGTGAGAAACAGCTGTGACAGTTCAAATAATCAACGTTTTGTTTTCTTATGTTTTCAAGGGGGAAAAAAGTCCAGTAAGGTTGATTTCTGTATCCAGTAAATAATATTTTCATTGCTACATAAATATGACACAGTAGTTACTTCATATGGTTAGTCGCAAGATTTGGAACAGCGGTAGTGAGACACCAGCCTAATTCACTAACCCTTCTCTACCCCAGACAGTTCTTGGATTATAAATTGTTTCAGTTTGAGCGGTTTTTAGTGGACAGTAGTTACGTCTCTTCCATATTTATTGCAGCTACAGCTTTTGCCTCAAGTGTAAGATTTCTCAGTGTATTTGTTTGTATTTGAGCAGAAGTCTTCAGGCCACATTATGCAAATTTTTATATTGGTATCTTCTAGTGACTTTGAAATGTGCAATTCCACCTGTGGCATAAGCTTCTTAGAAAGCAAGGAGGGGAAAAAAATGGGAGGGAGGCAGGGAATGACCAAACAAAACAGTTCACAGACATTCTACACAGTATTGCCCAAAACTCTATATCTCTTCTGCACCATGCCTGCACTGAAAGGCTGGCACACAGAAAGACAGCACAGCCTATTTTTCTGCGATCCAGTGTTCACCAAAAGAAGTTTGCCTACACTGAGCCTGAATGTTTGGGTTGCTGCTTGTGGCTTGCTTTTCCATTAAAAATAAATTAACACCACGCCAGTAAATTCACATAGTATTTCTGGGGTGGGGGTTCCCAGAGGTGTCTGGAGTCCATTAATTATCACATTGTGATCTTGATGTTGTGGTGGAATGCGTTATCTACTGATCACATTTGTGGGGTTTTTTTTCTGTAAATTTATTTCAGGAAATTAATGTTTATCCTATGCTTTAATAAAGACTGCATAGTGCTATTTGCAGTCATGCAACTCAAGAGTTGCCTTCTCTGAATAACTTCAGAGACTTTGAAAGGAACGTAGACTCTTAATGTTTTGGAGTGGTAGTACAATCTTTAAATCATGAGTGCTTTAGATAAGAAAATAAAAATATGAGCTCTAATTTATAGGCGAAAAAATAAAAACTTGTAGGCTATGACTTGCTTAGATGTTGTGACAGAGGACTGTATTTAGGGAAAAATGATTGAAAACCAGATTTGCCACATTCTTTATTTTAAACTATGAAACAAATAAAAATATCTCTGGTCTGTAATAACGTTGTGTTTTGATTGTTTCGTTTTTTTTTTTTTTTTTTTTAGTTGTTTTGCTTCTAATTCCTACTTTCTCCTGTTGGTACTGATATTCATGAAGATAAACTCTTCAATTAGCTGCCTCTCTGTGCTATTGATTTATTTTGGTCGTAGAACTCTAGCTAAACAATTTGGATATCTGGGGGGAGAAATGTCAAAGGGTTAATAAGAAAAAATTATGTTGATTTGTTTGAGTACTATGGAATAATGAAAATCAAACATGAGCTAGTTAGTTTTCTTCCGTACTGCTTCCTGACAGTTCTTGTATGTTTAATCTCTTTTTGCTGCAATTGCCTTAGTATACTTTTTCTTTTCTGCATGACTTTAGTTGTAGCATCTTTTTTTTTTATTCAGGCAATACTGGGGTAACTCCCTTTTTGCCTTTAAATATAAATCACTTTGCGTTCCTCATGTCTCCATTTTCTCCTTGCAGTTAGGAGTGATGGATTAGAATTAGGCTGCAGCACAGATTGGGAAAATCTCCCAGCATCCCCTTCCCGCAGAGGCATCAGCTTCCAGCATTGACTGTAGCTGCTGCCACTGTAATTGACATTTCTTTTGAATTCGGCTATGGAGAGTGCCTGCAATGCCAGCTGCTGGCTTGTGAACTTTTATCTTTTTATTCCTTTTGCTTGATAACTCACTAATGAAACCTCATGGATACGGAGAAATAAAACAGAATCAGTTTTCTCTTCATGCTTTTCTTCTGTGGGTTTTTTTTGTGTGTGCGGTTGAAAAAGAATAGAGTGAAGGAAGCAGCAGTTATTTTTGCATAAGGACTATATTTACGTACCTGAAGTTAACTGAATTAACACTGTAAGTATATTATCTCTGCCTGCTAGCCTCTGAAATCATGGATGTGGTAGTTAGATTTATGGGGTTTTATCTGCAAATTTACTTTGGCAGCTATGTTGAATGCTTAAACTACACATTTTTTTTTTAGATGGATGTCCTTGAAGAGGAGGGAAAAACTATATATTCACAATGGGTTTATGAAATAATTGTTTCTCCTTCGCCCTTTGCAGTGGTGAACAATGCTTTTAGAGAGCAGAAGCTTCTTTGCTGATGTCTGTGCTTAATCAGCGTGAATGCTGTAGGTTGTACAACACCACAAGGAGTGTATTTTGGGATGCCATTCTTTAACATGTAGTAATTTAAGGACAGTGTCAGACTTGTAGTTACTTTCTGCGTTTACAGAGTATGTCTTCTACTGTTGCTAGCTGTGCTGATTTAACCATTTGAGGTTATGTAATTTTTGACTTACATATAAATAATTTATTTAATGGGATGCAGTTCTGTGCTTTCTAAGTACTAAATGTTAAGTATAATACGGTGTGCTTTTAGACATTTTAGTAGCTTAAGGTCTCCAACACTAGCTGTAAGTTCACAGTATAATAAATTCTAATAACTTGAAGTTTAGGAAGAATGTCTTACTAGGATCACACTGTCCTAATTGTCTCTTTGGATCTGAGCCCATATTTTTGTGACGCAGTGTTAGTGCCATAGACATCTGGCCTGATCTAGTGTCCTACTTGCTGCATGATTTGTTTCTTGTTTTTTTCCATAGCAAGTGGAATTTTTATTCCTTTTGTATAAAACTGTCAGTAAGATGTCATTATTATTTGTATATGCTAGCTCTTCCTTTTTTCAGTGTATTTTCTTGTCACTATGTCCTATTTAAACCTACTTTCTAAGGCAAACAGTTTTTTTTTTTTTTTGTGAATCTCTGTTTGTCTATATCTACATATGGTATGTTAAGTTTTGGCAATATCACTCACTGACATATTCAGGTGCTCATTTTTCTACACAGTGTTGCCTGTATTGACCTCAGCTGGATTATTTGGTGTAAACTATTAGTCTGATAAGGGGCATTCAAAGATAGTAAATGCTCAGTTTACTTGCAAAGATCTCATGTTAAAACATACATCTAAAAATACTGTTGAACCACTGAGTTCTATTAATAAATCTGATAACAACCTTTTTAGTGCTGTGCAATTTCCGTTAGTGTCCAACAGAACAGTGTAAAGCAGATTTTTGTTCCTATCTGCAAAGCGACACTGGCACTGCTTTCCTTTTTCTTTCCCCTCTGTCAAGCTGTGGTCACTTCTAAACACCCGTGTTCTGATATTTTTTGCTGACTGTTTTTAGGATTATATGTATTTTGCAGTGCTGTGTCAAATTCGTGCTGGAGTAGCTTGATACGTTTGAATAGGATTATTTAACAGTCATTTTAATTATCAGCTAAAGTGTGTGTGCATACTGAGGTGGGTAAATAGTAACCCAGGTAATTGTCATGTGTCTTGCTCCCACAATATGGCTGATTCATTAAGGAAAATTTGTGTCTTGCTTACTGTGCATGTGCAGTACAATTCACTATTGAACTTGGTGTCAGATAAAGCTGCTGATGTTTCTTTTTCTTTCCCCTCAAGCTGTGAAAACACCTGACTTGCAATAAATTATTGGCTTGCTGAATCTGGTTTATGGTCAGTCCAAAACCAAAACATTTGTGAATGCTCATGTTTATTTTCTTTTTTTTTTTTTTTTTAAAAAAGGCAAGGAAAAAAAGAAGTGGCTAGAAACGTGGCCTGTCTTTTTGTGTTTTTCAGAGGGACGAACTATGATGTTGGCAATGGTGGGTGCTGGTCGGCCAGTACAATGAGTTTAGCATTGGCAGTATTTCCTGTGGCACCTGAGACTCAAGCAGATGATCAGCTTTGCCTTGGTTTTCTTCCTTTGTGCAGCTTTGTTGCATCTGTAGAGTAGTAGTAATATGTGAAGATACAGCAACCAGTATTTTCTTGTGGTGTTCAGATACTGCATTCATAATAAATATGTAGATAAGCAAATTCCATGTTTTCGATAAAAGAAGACCATCAGGGAAGTTCCTTTATCTCTTCACCCCTCCCTGGGGTCCTTAGTCATGGCCGTAAAGTAAATGTTTGGAAGCAAAACCTTTTGATCTCTTTCTTGTATTCCGTTACCAGATTCTCATGAAACAGCACTGCAGGCACTGGGCTGCTTTCTAGCTAGAACAAAGACAGTCCTGTGCGTGCCCCCAAAGATCAAGATCACAAATAAGAATCATATGCAGAATGAAAAGCAAGGAAACATTGGTCTCCTGACAGGTGGTTGTCCAACATTTAAAGTTTAAGGTCAGATGAGACTTTTAAGAAGGAATTTTTTTTTGTGATGTAAAGTTTCTGGTGTGTTTGAGGGTTTTCTAATGCATTTCATTCTTAACACAATATTACAAGTATTTCTACTTCTGTGAGCAGCGATAATTCCTGATATAAGCCAATTGTCTCCTGTAGCTAAATATGTATCTGTAAAGTTCAGAAAAGCTAAAATTAGAACTTGCTTTTCTAAAAAGGACAAGAGGGCAAACACCCCTCCTAAAATGCCATAAGCTCCCCATCTGCCCAGCTACTGATCTGTGAGGGATGGAACTTTGTCTTCCTTCCATCTGCCTCGTCATTGGGTTACATGGGTCTCGTAAGGTATAATGATTAAAATGCTCTCTTGGTGAAATTCCAATAGTCTGTGAAAAGCTGTCAGTTTGAACTTTTTTTTACAATGCTAAGGTAGAGATAAAAATTGGAAAGTCATTCTCAGCTCATTTTCATGCATATCGTTTTAATAATTGTTGATTTTCAACAGGGGCAGCTGCCTCTTTTTTTTTCTCACTCAGTTACCTCTTCCCTTCTTATAGCCTCTGTTTTTCTGAGTGGTCCAACTCTTTTTCTGCAGCTGTTCCTTTTGAAAATACAGGTTTTGATGCTTTCATTTTATTATGTATACAAATGTGTAATACCAGCTAGCTGCTGTTTCTTGTTTTCTCTCTGAATCAGCATTTCTGCCACAGCTGAAAGATGAGGGAGAAGAAGGAATTTAATTTAAAAAAAAAAGCACCCACCAAAACAATCAATAAAAAACCCCAACAAAACAGCCAAACAAAAAACCCAACACTATTAAAGAAAAGGAAAATGCCCTACTGATGAGATTGCTTCATCATGCAAAGAGTAGTGTAGGCAGATCCCTTGGTATTGTGACAACAATCCAGGGATTCACTGATATAGATTTGTAAATGACTGGCTAAATGCTTCTATATCGTAATCAGGCATTAAGGAGGAAGGTGCAACCTCACTGAACCGAATTGCCTCGTAGCATGACGTTCCCATCCTCTGCTGTTACCAGTTCTGTGGCTGGATAGGTGTCCCCAAAATGCAAGTGAAAGCTAATACCCGGGAAGGGCTTGGGTTAGAACAGCACTGCTTACCTCTGTCCGCTATAGGATGTGATTTTAATACAGCATGCAAGAATTTCCTGAGGGAGGAAGAAAGTGAAAATAGGTATGTTACCCTAAAGGTTTTGCCAAAGTACCAGGCTGTGTAAACTAATATCCTTTAAACTAAGTTACCATTGTTAGGGGGCATATGCAGGTTGTGTGTTTTCAGGTGGGGTTTTTTGATTAATTTTTTTTGTTTTTAAAAAACTGCTGATGGTTGAATGGATTGTAATATAGTAAGATTTTAGAGTATGCCTGTTCGCAAATTTGGCTAGCACAGCACTGAATAGTTTTGCTGCCAGTTGGGTTTCCTTAAATGAATGTTTAGTACACAGACTACAGCATGCGTTGGTGATGTTCTGAAACAGTGAAGGCACTATGCCTTCAAAGGAATAGTCTGTCTTGCATCAGCATGAAGTTTTTTTTTTAATGCTTCCCATAAGCTGATAACATTTCCACTGAATATGTAAACTACGCAATTTTATTTGTCTAAAATTAATGCTTCTCATAAAAAGGCATGTGTGCATAATGAATGCAGAATTTGCTGTGGAGGTAAACGATGACTAGTGGATTTACTATATGGGTAAAGAAAGTTAGCATTTGCTATACTGATCACTTAGCTGTAGTTTGTAAACTTTCTATGTTAATGATTATAGCCTAGGCTGGGAAGTGATTTACATAAGTTGGAAATAATTTCAAACCTCTGTTGTTATGGTTTAAGATTTTTCTCATGTGTGATTATAAGTGGTGTTGAAGTCTGGGTTTTGGATGAAATGGTAAAACGGTTTGCAGAAAGTTTTCTGTTTCCTACAGAAAAAAAATGTTAATCACAGGTTCTTCTATCTTTCTGTGATTGCGTATAAACTAACACATTGGGTTAAGAATCCTTTTTTGCTAATAAGCTGGAAGTGGTTGCCAATTTAAAAATACCCTTTAATGTAAAGGCTTTAACATGTTTTAATTTGTTAGCTGCAAGAAACATCTAAATGTGAGAAAGTTTACTCAGTCTGCTTCCACCTTTCTGAATTGCTCTCCAGATGGGAGGAATGCATAGTATGCATACAGATAGAAGAAGAAAATCCAGCCTCATGCAGGCTTTCCTAATGCACTTCACTTTTTCAGAGCCTGAGCCCTGCACCTAGCCAGGAAGATACTGAAAGCATGAGCATACGGTGGAGGTGAGGGGGGTGCGCAGTTTCTTACTCAGGTCAGTAGTCCTCAGAGAGAATGATATGCGCTCTGCTTTCCTGAGGGTTCTTCAGATTTGAAGTTGGTAAGGAAATTGTTCCCGAAAGTGTGTTCCCGAAGGTGTGTCTCTGCTTGTATTTGTCTTTAAAACAAACAAAACCAAAACAAACAGAAGTCCCACACTTCTGAGTTTTAGGAGCAGTCCCTTGTAATAAGAAGCAAATCCAACATAACTAGAAAGCTACCTCTCTTTGCTTTCATGAACATTTCCTAATGTTCACTGTATGTAAGTCTGTGGATTGTACTACCAAGGACCACGTAAGCCTTCAGCCACTCTTCACTTAACTACCCTGAACATAAAATGTAGACCTAACAGAATATCTCAGTAGGATTTGGCAATTAGCTTATTTTGTGTTAGCCTTCACTTTATGTCACAGAACAGTGGGTGAGTGTAATGAGAAGTGGTGCTACCTGCTGCTCTGGGGTGGGTAGGTAGACAGGTAGGTAGTACTTCTACAGAGCATCTCACTGTTTATCTGCTGGGATTTATGCTTGTGTTGCAACTTGGTGTCTTTGCAAGGGATTGATAAAAGTGATAGCAAATAATATTGTCCCTTAGGAAATGATCCAAACTCGATTTTGGCACATCACTAATCAAAAGAATGAAGTATTACTGTTGACCCATATATGAGTGTTGGATGAGAGGGATAAAATGAAAAAGATTTTTCTTCTCAAAATGGCTAACTTAATGGTAAGAAGTACTATACTTTCAAAATGTGAAGAAAATGATTTGAAGAGATATTTCCAGATAGCAGAACTAATAGCTGAGTTTTCTATATGCTTGCTGAGATAGGATTGATACACACGGATGTATGTTACTGTGAAATCAGTTCCTGTTGGAAGTTGCAGATCTTTGCAGTTGCTAGCTGCTCATTCAAAAAGAAGGCCAAATGCCGTCCTATAATAGATTTTTCAAGGACATAAACATTCAAAAATATTCGTAAGGAGACGAGCAATCCTGGAAACATTTCACAGATATAGAAGATCACCATCTATTTGGAGGAACATTAAACAAGGACTAAGAATCATGGTTCATTAATGTTTGCTTAAACAGACAAGGTAGAGATGTTTCTTATCTGTTACCCATGGATAGAGACACTTTTCTACTTTTCCTTTTCTACTTAAAGCTTACTAGAAGAATCTGACAGGATACGGAGGCAAGCTGTTGGATCACAAAAGGATTTGTCATACATCAGTGAAGGATAAATGAAGAAAGTAAGAATTCTCTTTTTTTATATCGCTATTTTGTAAGGATAGGCAGAAAGGTGTCTTTGTCATGGTAAAGGATGACTGTGTTTTCCCTTCACTAAGACTGAAGAGAGAGGAGTAGGAGTATACTACTACAGGACTTAGTATGCTTCAATAGAAAACGACTGGCAGGGATCAAGAGCTAAGAACCTCTTCATTATCAGTTTCCTCATTCTTGAAGCATGGTTGTTGAATATTGCAGAATTAGGAATGGAAGTATCCTTTTTCTAGTGACACACTGCTAATCTGAGGCATAGTTCAAAATTAAAAACACAGCAAAAAGAAGGGTGCCAAGGACAGAAAGCCTTTGTGCTGCAGTAGCACAAAGTGTCTGGGCCATTTGAGTTTAATAAGTGATAGGTGATGTGGTGGTGGCAGTTCTTAAATGTTTTGGATCTTTGCTAAATAGTAAGACCAGCCGAGAGGACATCAAGTACATTTTGTCATGCAAAGCCATGCAAGACATGAACATGAAGTGAGGATTGAATGATATTTCTGTGAGCTGTAAACGTTACCTTTGATAATGTAGTTTGAGTATAGCTTTTGATCTTGGCTGGGAGAAAGTCTTTCAGGGAGGGAGACAATAGGTTCCAGCCCCCCAGGATTCTGTTGAAGGCTTGAATTTCTTTAGTGCTAAGCATGCATAGCAGTACACATCAGCGCAGAGCTCAGTGCCACGTAGTGGAAGAAGCACTGTGTGCCTACACAGGAGTCCCCTCAATAAGGCAAGGAAGGGAGGGAGGGGAAGAAGGATCACATCGGCTGAAAAGCATCAGAATCACTGCTGTTCTTGGATATTACAAAGGAGCAATAAACTCATTTGTAGGAGTAGAGCAGCATTTAAAAATACCCTGAGCCTCCTAGCCAGGAAAACAGAGCCGTTGAGTAGATTCTGGTGAGGATCAGCTGCTGTTTGCTGTGAAGAATTCATGTCCTGGCTATTTAAGGTGCATGACAAGATAGTTAACTCTTTTTGACATGGTGGAACATGAACAGTTAAATATTGTGTTTTCTAATTGAAGCTATTAATTACTACAAAGGGAAAGATCTGCTTCAGGAGGTATAGTTATATTCTGAATAGCAACAGTGTGTATACTCAGACAGTATATTAGAACTATTTGACTTATATCTTCTTGCAGAGGATGAGAACTGCCTGAGAACAATACATTTTAATGCTGTTTTGTCATCATCAACTTGGCAGTAAATACTCTAACAGGTGCCTGCTTATATGTTACTCAAGAAGAGTCCTACAGATGAGAATTTCTTACTGCCCTAGCTGTTGATGCTGTGATTAATACTCAGAATGCTGTGATTAATACTCAGAATGGTTTTCATTTGAGTTTAAACAAACAAATGCCTCTAAAGGATTCTTCTTCTGATGAAGCTTCTGTAAGTGTTAAAGGTCACTTGTTTGCTGAAATATTTATTCCCTGGTAAGGTGTTCTCTTAGATGTAATGGATCTTGTTTTCTTGATCCTTGTAATCAGAATAGCATCCTCTCTGTATACACCCTGATTTTTAGAAGACTTTATTTTCACTCCTTTTGTTTGTGTCAGATGTGCATCCTAATGTTGGTATCTTAAACTGAATTGTTGCTGCTAGTTTCACATTTGTGTGGGCTTTTTTCCCCTCAAAGCTTTCCTTTGCTCCCACTAATAATTTAAAATATTTTCAGTAACTGTATCCCAGTGAAACTTTTGTTAGTGAGAACAGTAGCTGTACAAAACCAAGTCACTGGAAATTAAGTGTTGTTTATCAGATGAGGCTGATTATCTTAGTTGTGTTGTAAAAGCACATGGTTTTAGAAGTTCAAAACCTAAATTCTGCAATCTGTATTTGTGCAAAGTACTGCTCACACATTTAGGTCCAGCTAATGTTAATAAAGTGATGTGGAACTCAGCCCTGAATGTATGGCGTAAAATGTGGAAAATATAGTTAGATTAAAGGTAAACTTTTCTGCAATTCTCCTATTTCTAGCTCCTGAATCCCCTTTCAGGAGAGAGGTTGGTCGATCATTGCACCAGAGGTGGTTGTGTTAAAATCTGAGTAAATCTCCTGCAGATACAAAGACAGTGGCATGTACCAAGTTAATACTTAACTTTAGCTATATAACTGCATTTCAGAATGCTCTTACGCTGAGCCCGGGTGTGGACAAATAGGTGTCATTGCCTATCTCATTACATGTCTAAATAACTTTCTTTTAAATACTAGAGCAATGACTTGTTTCATTTCTTTTAGGCTTGTAGTTATGCTCCCTTTTTAATTAATCTGTAGGGAGAAAAAGGAAAGTGACTTAAAGGAAAGCTGCAAGCTGTTTTGACATTTTAAATTACTAATGGCCTTGCTTTGTGTACATGCAGAGGATTGTCATCCTGATAGTGAATACTCCAAATACATCTCAGGATTTTCAGGCCAGTATTCTTATTCTTCGTTTCTGTCACACCTCCAAGTAGTTGATTGGGAGAACCTAGTTAAAGCTGCTAAATAACTTCCTTATGGACAGTATAACCACACTGTATTGGAACAGTTTCATGAGTGGCTCAGCACCAAGCCCAAGATACATAAGCTATTGCTGGAATTCGTAACATTTATTCTTTTCTCCTAAAAGCAGTTTGAAGTAGTAGTGAGGAGATAACTTTTAAAATACTGTATGTTGGGAAAAGGTATCCTTGAAGTACCTAGACAGTAACATAGTGGTGTTTTATTCTCCTTGTAATGTGACATTGTTGTCTTTGTGTAACATCCAATATAGCACATTTTTCTTTTCCTTTTTTTTTTTTTTTTTTTGTTTAGAAGTGAACTGTATTCACTGGGTGTAAAATCTGTAGTAATTTCACTGAAGGAGTGTTAATTTAGTCTACTCTAGGTTAAGTTAAAGCATATGCTCATCTGAGGTGACAGAATGTATTAAGTTTCTGTCAATTCTAGGAAACTGTATGTGGAGGTAGTGGAAAAAATGAGATTGCTAAAAAAAACTGAGTCAGAAGGAGAAGAACATGAGTCAGAGGGAGAGTGTGAGTCAGTGTTGCTCACTGAACTGTCCGTCAGTCTGCTAACTTGCTGTAGAAATTGATTTATGGTGTTTTGGGAGGAGAGGAGGAAACATGGTTTTTCTGAGCCTCTGCATAGAAATATTCCTTGTCTGCCAGTGAAGACAGCCAACTTGCTTCTCAGTGTGCTCCTTTCTTCTGACTGTTCTGGTATCAAGTTATGAATCTGAGTTGGAGTGATTTATTCTGGATATGTTCCTCTGCCGCAGGGTGTAAGAAAGCAGTAGAAAATACATGTGAAGAGTAAATAAACTGTGTGAGATTCTTTGGTAGGGAATATGATTCACTTATCAGAAATAAAAGTCTGAGAAAAGTGTCTCCCCAAGTTTTATATCTGAAGTGGCAGAATAGTTTCATAAGCTTGCTTGATGTAAGGAACAGTAAATGTGTTGACGTAAGTAATAACTGTTTGCATTGTCTGGAGGGTTTGGTCACAGATAAAGGCAGCAGAGTGGGAACTTGTCTGTAACACAGAAAAAGAATATGACAGCAACGTGCTGGAGAGATTTGCTGGCTTACCCATTAAATAGGAAAAGATAGTTTTGTCAGGGTGCCACGGCTCTGTTTTAAGGAACCCTGTTTATGGACTCATTTTACAAATACTGATGCATACCCTAGTGATGCTAGAGTTAGTGGTGTGATGGTGTTTGGGAGCCTGTTGGCTACTGGTCCTCTCTGATAACAGCTGAAAGGCCAGCATGTCCATGGCTATGTTACACAAAATGAAGGTTGGGTTTCCCTGCCAAAGGGAGTTCCAGCAGTTGCTGATTGCAGGGTAGGAATTGTGCAGATTTACCGTGTACAGATGCAGAAAATGTGTTTCTTTTCACTGATATGAGGCCTGGTGGAGCAGTGGAAAATAGGACATTCCCCTTACATCTTGATCTTTGCATTCAGAAAAATGGTAAAGCGGTGGGGTGCTGTAACACTTCAATCTATTTATTTGCTGTTACTTTTCACATGAAGTGGTATGAAACCTACTCTTCCTAAGCTAAGATGTTTTATCTCTAAGTGAATAAAGTAGACATAAGTTGTTAAATTACCTGCTGTTACGAATGATCCACCTTCCCTCAGCTACTGTGTGACTATACATCTCTCGCTTGTGGTTCTCTTCCTTCAGATGACTGTCCATAATTTCTCCATATTCTGTAGGTCATCGTCTTGTGCTGGGTTTTTCTGTTACAATAGTTCAGAGTTCTTGGCCTGCCCCAAAGTTGGCGAACGTGCTCTGAGGGGAGGGGACCAGGAGGTCCATCTGTCCTCAGCAATTAAGATTTACTTTTTTTCCCCACTCAATATGGCCCCTGGGATTTGTGTTGGAAGACATCTGGAGCAGGGCACTGCTTCAGTGGTAGTCACAAAATAGTTGTGGTGCGCAAGTATGACAGAGTAAAAACTCGTTCATGCCATCTAGTAGATCTCAACTTTGATTACTGGAATTTTTTTTAAGGCAATCACTGCAAATTTGATATTTTTTTCCTCTTTTGAGAAATTATTTGAAAGCAAACAGACATTTTTCCTAGTGAGAAAGGCAGAGCAAATGGAATATGTAATCTAACCAAGCAGGTACTGGATGAAATGTGGTTCTCTAAAAAGCAAATGTGAAATGAGGATATAGAAGCATGGGAGCACACAGTGGTGGTGATGGTATGTTATTGAGGAACTAACTCAGGTCCTTGCTTGCGTACCAGAAAAAAAAAAAAAACCAGCCTCTAAATCTAGCTAAAAATTAGGTTTTTGAAAATAATTTGTTAGCAAATGATATTCATGGAGTTAGCTCATAAAATTGAGTGTTTTACAAAACTTTCAGTCATTAGAAATGAGTCTCTTATTTCTTACCACTGTTCTTTGAAGGGCATACTATTTAAGACATTTGAAGGGGACATGTAAATGTGTATGTTTCTCTACTGGTTGTAAAAATATTTTAATTTGGGCAAATTTGTTTATGTATTCAGACTCTGAATGTACTAAAATACAATTGCTTCCTTAATTTTTGTTTTGATAAACATTTTAATTCTGCTTTTTTGAGTAGGAAGTGTAGGATCTTAAGAATACTTGTTTCTGATGTTTGTTGTTAACAGCAAACCTTTAACCAGTTGAACAGATGTAGTGTGAGTGAAGTGCTAAGTCCATTCTTTTCCCAGATAGGTGGGATGCTTCGTAACCTACATCTGTGGTTTTCTTGATCCAGGCTCTGGAAAGAACTTTACCTTGGGAGTATGAAGAGGGGTTACTGGGTGAGGCTTTGGCAGGTATCCAAATGAAATGCTCAGCCAGGTTGTTTTGTTTTCTGGATTTAGAAGCCAGAATGTGCAAAGTACAAAATGAGTTTGTGGTTGGCTCTTATACATTGGAGGTTTTTTCCTAAACTAAAGTATAGAAGGTGTGAATTTGTAATGTGAGGAGATAAAGATATTCTGTGTGTCTCATACATGGCTTTCTTGGTCTCTAGGTTCATTTTTCGGGAAGGAATGGTGGAAGGTATCTCTGTGTTAGATTAATAAGGCAATTTGCATTTGGGCCTCTAAATCAATGCAGGATGTGAACATGAAGTGATGATTTGCATTTACAGTTTAGTGTCTGATGTTCTGAATTTTCAAAGATTGCTCGAGTTAGATCTGAGAAATACAAAGTCACTTGTTAATTTCAGTGCAGGTAGCATCATAGAGATAAAAAGCTGTGTCCACTGAGATGCTGTGATGGGTTAGCCCTTGGCTGAGGGCCAAAACCACACACCTGCTCACACAATTCCTCCCCCATGCAAGGACAGGGGAGAGAATTAAAGGGGTAAAGGGAAAAAAGGACTTATGGGTTGAGATAAGGACAATTTATTAACTAAACTACAATAATATTGAAAATAATACTATATACAAATATGCAAATGAGTGATACACAGTGATACTGCCCCCCCACCTGATGACCAAGGCTTAGCCTGTTCCTGGCTAACGATCCCGGAGCAGGGAGAGTCCTGAAAAACCGCACTCGTGAAACGGAGATAACAGTCCGAGCATCCCAGACCAAGAGCTGACCAGCTGGGTGGGGGGGGAGGGGTCGGCCTTGGGAGAGTGACCACCTGGAGCGACATAATCTGGAGCCAAGAGAGATCCGGAAACCAAAGGGACCTGGAACAACAGGGATGATCTTCCGGAGGGTCCTCACCTATACACTGGGCATGACGTGTATGTTATGGAAAAGATTATTGGCCACTCTGGGTTTCAATCTTGAACCTAAGATCAAATCCTAGGCTAGTAACTGAGGCTGTGTTCCCTCCCAGCTCCTCCCCACCCCCCCCATCTGCAGGGAGCAGAGAAGCTGAAAGACCTTGAGTATATATCCTGGCAACAACTGTAAACATCACTTCTTATCAGCTTTCTTCTGAGCACAAATCCAAAACACAGCCTCTTGCTAGCTATTATGAAGAAAGTTAACTCTATCTCTGCTTAACCCAGGACAAATGTGTAGAAGAAAGTTCTTAAACCCTACATGACCTACAGCAAATTGCTGCTTTCTGATGAAAACTCATATGCTTGACATACCGCTTTCCTTTTCCCTGCATGAAGGAGGAGATGAATGGAAATAATTATTTGGGTTATTTGAGAAGCAGAGGAGAAAGTAAAAAATCAAAGAGATTAAGCAAACTTTATTAAAAGGGGAAACCAAAAATTGTTCATTATCCTGTTTAATTTGTAGTGAAAATGGTGTCTCATTTTATAACCATCTTGGAACAGTGCTACTCCTCTTCTTTTCTCTTTTTCAATTTTTCGTTGAGAGATGTGTTTGAGAAGCTTTTGACTTGGTATGTGTAGCGGGGGAAATTTGAAAAATAAACCTATGGATTTAGTCAGATATACTTCTGTCATTGAGTAGGCTTGATTATCAACTGACTTGCAAATGTGAATTACATAGGCTCATATACCAAGAACTTCAAAAGAAAAAAAAAATCAACTTTTTTTTACAGTTCAATTGTAACACTTCAGTTAAAGTAGTCTGAAGGCTAAGGTTTATAATAGAACCAGTGAGTTTATATTTAAATATACAATGTAAAGCTTTCTGCATAAAAACAAAAGACCATGATGTATTCCTATAGTTAATAGAATTGCCCTGTAAAAAAAATGAATGTCTAGCTAAACGTAAAATAAGATTAGCTGGTATAGACTGAATTATGAATTTTGCCTTTACGTTTTTTTATTTTCCAGTGCAGTCTAGTGTATGAAAGTGATATGCAAAGAACAACAAAATGTTGATGTTTTTTTTTCTTCCTGCAGCAGGAGAAAAGATACTGCTATTCCTCTTGTCTGAAGGATTTTTATTTTTTATTGGGGCTTGTAAACTTGCTGTATAGTAACTTCCCTGAAGTACTTTTAAGAAAATTGGAAGGAAATTTAGATATCTGGCTTAAGGGTATTTAAATAGGGAACATAACCTGATAATGCAACAGGACAGTATGTTGTTAATGACATAGGCCAGCAATGAAGAGTACACAAATGTAGTAGATTTGCCCTGAGGTAGCTGTACAGTACTAATCAGTGCAGGCTAATGAGGACTTTGGTACCTGTACCCTATACAGGAGAGCAAACGTGGGCTGTGTTGCAGTGGTCATTCCCCAGGCCCTCACCTAGGACTAGATGTTGGGGTGAAATGTGGGGTGTGATGGAGTGGCAGGGAACCCTGTGCACGAGCAAGAAGAGATGGTTCTTTTGCTGGTAGGACTTGTTCTGGTTGACTGGATCCTCACGGTGTCCCTTCTCTGCTTCTGATGGACAGCTGGAGATCAGGGCTGTAGGTTGCATTGAGAACATGACCTTCCCTGCAGCGTGTGCACAGCCGAAGGACTGGAAAGCCTAGCAGGTGGCTAACGACAACAGTTGAAGCAGATCTGCAAATGCTTCAGCTTTTAAGAACTGCAGGTTTTTGCTACATAAAATAACATAAATCTTGAAATTGTATACATAATAATCAAGTTGAATCCAAGTATGGGAGAAAATAAAGTTATTTAAGTTGTATTTGAGATGTTTGGTAGCAGTGTGATGGTAAAACTGCCGTGTTTTGACTGTTGGGCAACTCAGTACTTCATTATGAAGAACGGGATTTGCCTCTTGGTGTGTTCAATGATAAATATCTAGTAGTTGCCAAGTATTGAGTTAGAGATTTTATTTGTCTAGAGAAGGTGAATTTTTCAAGTACTGCCACTAAAAAACAACAGAGAATAAAGCTGAAAAATAATGTTGGGATATCATCTAGCCTTTTTTTGCCCCAGAAAGGGTATAAAAACCAGAGAGAATGTTTTTAAAGCTTTTGGGTGATGGAGAGAGGAGGAGGATAATGGAAGTTGATGATTCTGTGGAGGAAAAAAAAAAAAAAGCCATTCATATTTTCATATCCCCCTTTTTATTTTATTTTTTCTTTTTTTTTGTGTGTGTGTGTTACTGTCTGATTCAGAGCAGCTGCATTCCTCTGTTGTTTCTCTTCTTTCTTAAATTCTTCCTTCAGGGTTCTTCTCTTCTGGTCAGCACCTAAATATTCATCTAATTGACATGATCTGTTGCTTACTACTGCTTAACCTTACTTGGGTAAAGCCCATTATAGAGCGTAAACCTGTTGTTTTAAAGCTTTAGACAGATAATCTTTTCCAGATCCAGCTGTGCGCATTGAAGGCTGTATAACTTCTAGCTGTTTGTCACTGTCGTGAATGTCCAGCTTGTTACCAGCTCTGACCGTGGAGCAATTTGTGCGCGCTCCCAACTCTTCCAGTCAAAGCTGGCTGAGGTAGCAGTTTTGTTGTATGGCTTCCTCGTAAGCAAGTGCAAGTGATTTTTACTTGAAGTGAATTAGGAGGAACAAAAGCTTTTGGCATAGCTGCAGGCTTCTGACAGGTCTATTTTTGGCATAGCTGTTTGCAGAGTGGGAGTGTGTTTACTGCTTTCTCGGATGAAAATATTATTTTGTTATCTCTCTTGAGATTGAGGCCTGAATACAGAGTCTGAAACTGCATTTGTACTGATATGGAGAATTGAGAGTTTGGACACAGTGATAA
Source organism: Pterocles gutturalis (assembly GCF_000699245.1). Lineage (NCBI taxonomy): Eukaryota > Metazoa > Chordata > Aves > Pterocliformes > Pteroclidae > Pterocles > Pterocles gutturalis. The sequence continues at coordinate 68,239 of NW_010110047.1, read as the reverse complement.
GTTTTAAGTATTTGTATTACTTAAGTATTATTAAAAATGACTATATTGTATGTTGAATGATAAAAAAAAGGAGGAAAAAGCCATAAACACCACAGAAATAAGCAAATAAGGCACACCTGCGTAGCATGGATAAAGTGTTAAGCATGTCTTGTTTTTGTAAAGCTAAAATTTAAAAACGAGTAATAAAATTGCTATAAGCCTGTGTTATATAAGGAAAAAAAACCCTTTCAATTTAGTGTTTCTATTTACAGTTTAACTGAACTAAGAATCTTTTTTTTTTTTAGGGCATCCAAGATGGATCTCAAGTGTGCTCTGGAAGAATGTTCAATGGCACTGAACTTATTTCTAAACAACAAGTTCTCTGAAGCCCTGGAACTACTTCGACCATGGTGAGGTCCTATTATTTGCTGAAGTTACTGTACACAGATAGTGTAAACTGTGCTATTTGGTAGCTGAAGATTCATTTAAGGCCTCTGAAGATAGTTTTCCTTTATTCCCTTTTGTCCAGAAGCATTTTTCAGTATCTTCAGGTTTTAGCAGTGTGCTTGTTTCTCCTTAAGACCATCCCAAAACCTATTAATGAAGCGCTGAATTGTTCTGTTTGAGTTTATCATTCAGGCTACCTCATCTTGGGCAGAGGCAAAAAGCAGGGGAGCCAGACCTTATCCAATGTATCTTTGATCAGAGAATTTGTATGATGGACCTGCTTTTGACAAGACAACAAAGCTGGAACAAAAACTTCAGAGTACTCTTTTTGTTGCGTTTTGTATTACATTTGAGCCACAGTAGTGCTTGCCCTTAAAGCTCACCTTTTCTTCTTCTGCCTCTTCCCCTGTTGTCTCTGTTCCACTGAGAAAAAAAAAAAAAAAAACAACAACAACCCTGGCAATGTAGATGTGGGGAACTAAAGAATACGGAAGGGTTTGTAGGATAAACCTAGCTTACCTGTGACTGTGCGGGGAGGCAATCTGGGTGGCTCTTCTTTAGGACTGCGATCTGAATCCTGTTCACTGTTCTTCTCCTGTCTGTGTCTCAAAGATGTGTGTGATGTTGAGGGATGTGGCCGGGAGAGGGATCTGTGGCTTGTGTTAGTAGAGCAAGGCAAAGTTCTTGCTCTGCAGTTTTGTGATAGTAAGACTGGATTAAGAGTCACGAGGTGGTGTTGTTAGGCTGGTAGTATGGACAGGTGGAAGCACACTGCTAAATGAAATGTTGGGAAGATGACACAGCTATCAAATGTTTTCTTTTAGTGATAGGGGGAGCTAAAGTGCACCTTTTTCAAATTAGTTGTACTTACCCAAGCTCTCTTCTCTGAGCTTTGTGCACTATTTGTAATAGAGCAATGCTTTGACCCACCTGTGCTTGCGTATGGATAGTATTGCAAAATACTAAGTTATACATGCAAAGATTGTCCATGTATGTGTTACTAAATACACACACACATATTACCCAAGTGTTTTTTGTATGATTCATGTATATTTCATATATTTCATTTTGCATTTTAATACCAAAAACCTTGTTTCATGCGATAGTGTTTTTATGGACAGTGAAGTGTTTGGTTTAGTTGATGTTTGCTACGAATTAAGAAAATATCCTTAACTCTGTGGTTTTGATGCTTTGTGTTCCTGGCAGCTAATAGCCTCTCAGTTTATTATATAGCATATTCGGCTAATCTGCAAAGGAGGACCTAGCCTAGCAAGAAAACAAAAGATCACCTTTAAAAAAAAGAAAATGCCCAGTCATTTTACTGAAAAATAATACAGTAGCAGAGAGGCTGCCAGAGGAATATGAAGTCTTCATTTTCTTGAACCTTTTGAAAGTTGGTTAGACAAAATATGAGTTCTTCTGAGATTACTTTGGCAATAGTACTGCTGCAGCTGGTAGGTTTGACTACATGACCTCCAGTAGCCACTTTCTGACAACTTTTTTTTTTTTTTTAATTGTGTAATTCTGTTGTGAAAGCCAGTCTGGTTCAGTGCAGAATTTTATGCAGGACTGAGCGTGTGTGTACTGGCTTTTCTATGACAAATGCAGATTTTTGTATCTTTGGATTAAGTAGTAATGTTAAAAGGATGTCCTTGCTTCTTGTGTTAAGGGAATGCAGGCGAGCATTTATGTCAAAGCTTCATTAGCTAAATTAAATAGATACACCAACAGACTATAAATGGGATATAATAATTAATTGCAAATGTTTGTGTAACCCAGTTTGGCTATTTTCTGGAACTTGCTGCAACAGTATCCTGTGGAAGCAGGCAGGCAGTACCTAGTGAAAGATGATACTTACTAGGTTATGTTCGCATGTCCATTACTTTCCTGCTTTATTCTGTCTTTTCACAAATTAATGCAAATGTCTCAGTATTTAATTTTGTGTTGTAATTTAAACTTTTGCTTAAATGCACAAGATATGTATGTTTGCCCTAGGTCTAAAGATAGTATGTACCATGCCCTTGGGTACAGCACTATTTTAGTTATGCAAGCTGCTATGACCTTTGAACAGCAGGATATACAGATGGGAATTTCTACAATGAAGGAAGCTTTGCAAACCTGCCAAAGGTAAGCCCAAGGAATGAACATTTATGAGGTGCTTAATGCACTAAGTGTTCTTTGTAAGATATCCAAACTGTCTGTACGCTTTCAAAGCAGGCTATTGTCAGTATGATAGTGATCCGAATTTGGAAAGGTGGAGTAAGTCTCACTATCCAATTATTATTGTTAAGGATATGTTTCCTCGAATCACGGAAACAACAGGCTTGTTGAGTCTGGGCATATATGGCCTCTAAAGTTAGTTAAACTGCTAGTTGGCTATGGAGACCTGCACGCAAGCTGACACTACGTGACTGAACTGCCTCACATATTTCAACCTGTGACTTTTTGGTTTCCATAGTGATCAACAATTTAAAAGCTCCATATTTTGAATTTTCCCTTTTATAACAAAAATACTATTTTTTTAAAGTTGTTTTCAAAAGTGGACCCAATAGTCTAAAGGATTAAACATGTACTGAGGTTTCTTCTGAAACCAAAGCAATTTTTAAATTATTTTTACGAATGTGTGTAGCTTACCTTAAAATTAAAGGACTATTTTTCCCATCAGGAATGATCTGAACTTTTGCTTCTGGTCTTGTTTGGAACAACAGTGTAACATATTAGAATATAGAAGTTAGTTGTGAACTTTATTTTTTTTAATTAAAAAATCTTAGAAAATGGGTTGTCAAAGCCAAAGTGCTTAACAAGCCTCTGACAAAACCAGAAATGATTGCTTTATTCTACTGTACTGATTCTTCATCATACTATTTACACCATAATTTATCATGAATGGTCTCCAAATAGATTGCCTCCAAATGTTGTTAGTTTAGACACTTAGCGTCACCTTAGCAATACTCCTTAGCAATGACAAACAAAAGACAAGGAAATGGGACAAAATTACCAGATGCTACCTGAAGAAAATAAAGGGTCAGCAGTTTCTGCCTCTTTTCCAGGTGTGCTGTTGATTCACACTTTTGTCTGAACTATGTTTATTATGTCTGAAAATTAGGTGCCTCTTTGTACTTCAGGTAGTTTCAATAAGAGCCTCCATCTCTGCAGGATACAAACTTTCATACATAAGGGCTCTGGTCTAGTCAGTCACAAAACTCATAAAAATGCAAGATAAAGGCAATCAAACACTCAAACTGCCAGAACTCCATGTACCTTAGTTGACCTTTTTTTTTAATATGAATTATGTTAACCTGTAATGTCATAATCTTGTGAGGATCCTGCACTTTTCAGTGTGCAGAATAGTGTAAACAAGCAATAAGCTAGTACTCCGTACTTATAATTAGTGACTTCTTGGCTTACAAAGTACATTCCTTTTCTGAATGTAGAATTGTTTCTTTAGCTTCTTAGAATCATTGAATGGTTTGGGTTGGAAGGGACTTTAGAGATCATCTAGTTACGTCCCCCCTGCCATGGGCAGGGACACCTCCCGCTAGACCAGGTTGCTCAAAGCCTCATCCAGCCTGGCCTTGAACACCCCCAGGGATGGGGCATCCACAACTTCCCTGGGCAACCTGTTCCTGTGCCTCACCACCCTCACAGTGAAAAATTTCTTCCTAATATCTGGTCTAAACTGGCCCTCTTCCAGTTTAAAACTATTAGCCCTCGTTCGTTATAAAGCTGAGTTTGTAAATAGTAACAAATTCATTTTTTGGAATGCTGTACTAAAATAAACTGGTAATTTATAACATGGACAGTTGACATCTGTTGAAAGGAAAATATGTGACTGTTCTGGCATCATGTCTGGCATAAACTGCCATAAAATACTGTAATATTGATGTTTTCATTTATGTTGAAAACAGAGCTCCTTTTGATTTTTCATTCTGAGTGCAAGTTTAAGAAATGGGAAAAAGTAATTAATAAAACTTTAAAGTCCAGTTCAAGTGGCTTGCTCAGCATTAGAGAGACCTCTGCAGCTAGTGGGTGGAAGTGGGGTGGAAGCTACCGTACACTTAAAGTACATTAAATGCATGCTTGGGACATCAGTCAAGGTTGGATAGGCTTCTAAGCCCAGCTGCATACCAGTGGCCATGATTATACTACTCAAAGAGCTGCAGCTATTGGCAAATCATCACTTCAGTAAGAATGTCTATAAATTGTGGTTGGAAATAGTTAAGAATTACAAATAAATAAGTTCAAGTTTGTGTTGTGATGTTGCTCATGCTCTGTGGGTTTCTTCCACATACAACTGATCTAGATTCAGGAAAAGGAGCACAGTGGTGGAATCCTTGTCCAATCTAGTTTCTAAACAGCCAGTGGATCAGTTGAGTGAAGGTAAGTGGTTTATAACACAATTAAAATAACAAAGTTAAAAAAATCTCAAAAACTCCCTGCCAACATGTACAATACGCTTAACTCTGTAACTTGACTAGTGTGTTACAGTAAAATACAAAAAACCCCAAACAAACCACATGTATGGTGGGGTTTTTAAAATTTGAACACAAAGCTTCTCAAAATTAGGGATTCAACCTAATGTTTTGTGGCTCCAAGCATGTGTGAATTCAGAAAGGAATGCCTTTCACAACACATTATAGGATTGAAGAGAGATTTCTTTTTTTTTTTTTTTTTTTTTTTTTTTTTTACAGTGAAACACATGCCAAATTTCTCACCACAATATTAGTTTTGAGAAAGATTTTTTTTTTTTTTTTTTTTTTTTTTTTTTTTTTTTTTTTTAATTCAAGACAGCTTCCAAAAAGTTTAGGAATCATTGATGGTGTGAAATAAGTCCTTATCATTAGTTGCATTGGAATCTGAACATATTAACAAGTTTTGTGCTTGTCTGTTTTGCCTTAAGGTGTTTTGGGAAATGGTATCAGTACATTGTTCATGGCTGCGAAAATGCTGATCTCCTATTTCTGATTCGGGCAGAGTCAAGTATGCATTTTTTTCTAACCTGACACGAAAGAATCCTCTTTAATACTGGACACATCAAACTCACCACGTCTGCACTATACATACAGCAGCCTTGTGCATGTGGCTGGCCTTGCAGCATGGGTGCAGAGTAACTTGTGTTATGTGTGTTAAGTCAAATGTACTTTAGTGCTGCATGAGGACAGGAAGTCCACCCAGGGCTTTCTGTCTATGGAGCATGACTTGGTGAAAACCTGTTCATAATGTCTTATTGGACTTGGGAAAAGCCTGAGCCACAGTGAGTGTTACCGTTCATCTGTAAAAGTTTTTTCTAAGATGTGGAAGGAGGGTTGAAAGAACTAGTTGCTGTACGCTGATATTTAAACTTAGGATAAATGGAAAGTACAGGAGATCGTCCATCAGAATGACAAGTAGCTTTTGCCCTAGGCTGAAGTCAGCTCTGGCAAGATCAAAGCTTTTGTCTGAGAAGTGAAACAGAAGACTTCTATTGCAATTTGTGTGTTACAGCTATTATTCAGCAGTTATCAAAACAGGAACAGCAGAATCTTGCTTTTTAATTTTTTTTTTCTTTTTTTTTCTTTTCTTTTCTTGGAAGCATTTTATTTGTTCCATTGACCCCAGGAAAAGAATATTGACAGTAACTTTGCTGACAGTAAATAACTTTCTTTCTTACATAGAGGAAATGCACGCTGAAATCTGCTATGCTGAATGCTTACTGCAGAAAGCAGCTCTCACCTTCGTACAGGTAAATAGTTTATTTTGTATATCTGTGTAGCAGTTTAGTGGAAAGATATTAGTACTTGTAAAACATTGTTCCCACAATACATATGGTATTTAGAAACTAAGCTTTTTCCTAGTGAATGAGTGTTATTTCATGACAGTGATTCAAATTATGGTATGTGTTGTGCCACCCAGCAAAATCCTTTGTTTTTATGAATAACCAAAGATGTTATTGATATCAAAGAGCCAAAAACCTGAGGTATATTGCAGTCTTATACAGAAAGTATGTTTAAATGACTTGCATTGCATCTGACAGTGTCCAGCACTTGTTTAAAAAGAGGTTAAAGTACAAAGAAATGTCTAGTTGGAAAGCGCAAGTCTTTTTTTTGCACAGAAAGGATACAATGTTTACCAGCTAGCAAAATTTCAACTGGTACAAACTTGTCTCCAATGTATTATCACTCTCCATGCTCTTTTGACATGGAGTCAGGAACAATGTAGTAATGAATGATTATAAAATGAGCATGCCTTAGCATTGCTGAGGTAATCATTCAGCTCACAGGAAGCTCTACTGTTTAATACTGTCCAGTGCTTCTTGTTTAGCTTGTGGTTCAGGGACATCATGCTAAAGTGTTTAAAAATTCTATTTGAAATTTGGTTCAAATAACAGGAATTGTTAGTCATACTTTTTTTTACGTATGCGAGTGTTTTACAAATGTTTAATGAATGTATTTTAGATAATCCCTTCAGATATAAATTATGAGGAAGAAGCTAGGCACAGAGATATTAAGATCAGGTGGACCTAAAAAGTTAACTTGGCAAAGCCTTATAAACCACTTAATAGAGTGCTTTGGCCAGAAGTGTCAGGAAATATTATTAATGGATTGCCAGTCTTTCCTGTAACTGACTTGCTCCTTTACTAACCAAATGGAAGCAACCTTCTTTTTTGTTTTGCGGGTGGGGTTTTTTAAGCATGAAGAGAATTTTTAAACAGTTTTTGAAGGAGGTGAGTTTAGGACTGTATTAAATTAAAAAAAGCGTAGCAGGATACTTTTCTCTAAAGCAGCACCTTGCTATCTATCATGTCAGAGATCCATTGCTGTTGACTGTAATACCTTGTTCTGATAGTTGCTGTCATGCCCTATGTTTTTGACCTTTCACTAACCTTGATTCATCTGAGGATGATAGTGGTAATGAAAATGTATCCATTCAGAAGAGGTAGCAATACATAGAGGTAGTACATACTTGTACTAAAACATGGGTTTGAGTGTTCAGTCTTGCAGACAAAACAATTGAGGTCTTTTGAAATGTTGACCATTTTATGGAAGCCGGAATTTCCTTTGTTTGATGATTCTGAGGCTTTTTTTTTTTTTCCACGTCATATATGCTGCCCCTGGATATTTAAATGTGCATTTCCAAAATGCCTGCACAGGTTCCCCTTCTATGTGAATTCTAAGAGAAAAAATTCTGTCCTGTTGAACTGCTAACAGTCTTGCTTTTGCTTTTCAGGAATTTATGATGGCTAGTACATTGTGGCTTTACTTTGATTTCTCTAGAAGTTAATAAACGCGTGTTGGGTAGTACAAATGGTTACAGTTGATCAGCAATGGAAATTCATTTGTTCAGGGATTCTTTGGTTTGCCTTCTGCTGGGTCCTGGGCTTGCTTGTGAATCAGCATTTCAAAACTTCCTAAAAAGTTCCTACAGCACCATCTAGTGGAGAGCTTTTTTGTTTCATTTATATGCATTGGAAATTCTGTTGAAAGCAGCTCTTTGACTTTTTTTCATCCCCCTCTTAAGTTTTCAAATTTGTAACATGCACCAGAGAAATATTTCATCAACAACTTAAAGCAAGTGCTAACTTCAGTCTTAGAGATGAGTCTAATAACTGAAAAACATTATTAATATTTCCAGTGACTAAGTTATAAATAAATTTAAGTGTATGTGGAAGATCTATGTATGTGTTACATGTAGTAGCTGAATGCACATTTTTGTACAATTAAACTTTTTCTTCCAGGATGAAAATATGATCAACTTTATCAAAGGTGGCCTCAAAATTAGGACAAGTTACCAAATATACAAGTAAGCCATTAGAAAACACTTAGGTTAAATGCTCATACAAGCAGGTGCAGTTGCATTAATGCCTCCAAAATAATAAAAAAAAGATATAGCAATCATAATTATTATACTTCATATGATTTCTAAATCGTGTTTCCCCTTCCCTCCTTTGTTTTTTGTGCATCAAAAGAGAATGTCATCAGGTGCTACAGATGACTCAGGGGAACAAGAGCAAAAATGAAACTTATTATCAGTTTGAAGGAGGAGTAAAACTTGGAATCGGAGCATTCAACTTGGTATGACTTCTTCAGACTACAAGAAAGGCCATTGGGATAATTCTGTAGGATTCTTTCTTTGCACTCACAGTACTGTAATCCTGTTTTAAAAATTACGCATTTGTAAAATGGAGATCCAGGCTTTGAAGGTTTTATGCAATATGAGAACAGCAGTGGCTTTTTGCATGCATGCTTTCTAGGATCTTTCTACTAATTTCTTATTAATCATGTTTAATTCTCTTGGACTATTTGTGCATGCATTTCTGAAAAGGAAAAGCAGCTATAGCTACCTGTGTGTAGGAGGAATTTTTAAGATGCTTATCTTGTTGGTTACAGGATACCTGGAGTGACTGCTTTTATTCTAAGACCCCCATGTATGCCATTCTTTTGCTTCAGTGGCATACTGTTGATTGGCAAAGATAATTACAAATTCAGAAGAACAAGCAGTAGTTTACTGAGTTTGTGCAAAAGAAAACTGAGTACATGCACAAGTGTTTTCCTTTACAATTTACTACAGTTCTCTTTTCACATCTGTTGTTGCAATGGTGAGAGTTGATTTCTGCTGGTATGTTAATTTCTGTGTCATTCCAGACTGGAGCTGGCCAGTTCTGAGTATGGTGAGAACTCAAGTCTATTTGCATCTGTCAGTCTTTAAAAACCAAGGAACTGGTGGATGTCTGTGTTCACAAGTGCTCTGACCTTTCCTATTTGCAGGAACCTTAACAGAAAGTCTCTGCTGGGCAGAATGTATTAGGGTGAATGGAACTTTTGAACACTGGCCTTCCAATAGACCTTCTTGTAATGCGGCTTGAAAAGGTCGTTGCGATCTTTATAACTGTTATGTTGTGTAGGGTGTGGAGGATGCAGTTACAACGGGAACAAAAAGTCGATGTAATAGAGGGCTAACAGATGATAACAATTCCTAGTATTTCGAAAACAAGTATGCTTGCTGGTCTGCTAATTCAGTACTCCCACAGTAGGAACGAGTAGAACTTTTGTGATAACATTGTGTCATTTGGTTGGGAGTAAAAGAAGTTGACAATTGTAGATTGTAAGGACTATCAAGATAGATAATGTTTTCATTCCAAGTGATGCACAATTTTCAAACAGTTCTGATCAGCTGAAAACAGAAAAATCTGCCATTATCTGAAGAAGCACAGCTGTACTCTGTCATGTTTTTTCCATGCCGGATGATTGTCAAGAGTCCAAGTTTCTCTGAAGCAGCAGACTGATTGTATATTGTTGATCATGCATGTCTATTTTCGAGTTCTTTTGTGGTTTACTTTTTCACTAATGTGTAATGGCATTTAACATAGTAGCTGGCATTTTTGGCTCAAGTTTATAGTGGTTTCAATTTTTTTTTAAATGTATGTAAGTTTTTATTTATCTTATTTTTGATTGAAATGTATTTCAGATGCTGTCACTTTTACCAGGAAGGATCCTCCGACTTTTAGAATTTATTGGATTTTCTGGCAATAGGGTATTGGATCTAATATTTGTTTTTTCAAATTAGTATTTTCATAAATAAAGACTGGATGAATTTAAAATAATATATTTCACACTATAAGTATAACAATCTTCTTTGTTTATTAGTATTTTAGCATTGTTATAAAGATGAGAAGTGGGCTAGATGATGCAGGTGTAAAAGCACATATGGTGATACCCTGATCTTGAACAACTGTGGGAAATGACCCATCTGCTTCAGAGGGGGTTTTCACATGGCAATTTCCTTTAATTTTGCTGATCCTTAAGGAAGGGATATCGGCTTTCTTTTCTAGACTATGCAGTCAGAAATTAATGTTCCTCATACCAGTAACTGAGAGGAGAGACACAGTTCTGCATTTTTCCATGCGTAATCCCAGCCCATTTCTTTGGGAGAAGGAATTTCTGAATATCATGTGTCACTGTGGAATCTCAGTGCATCTTTTTCTCATGGTTGAGGAAAGTAAATTTTTTGGTTTTGAAAATCTAGCCCTTTTTTATAAATATCTTAACAGCCCTTTAAAACACTTTTTGCTACCCATAAGAAATAAAAAAAAAAAACAAAAAACAAACCAAACCTAAAACAAACCAAAGAAAGCAACCCACGGAATTATACATAACTAGACTTCAAGTTATTAATTGAAGAGTCACCATATGGTCTTATTCCTGTTAGTTTGTCCACAAATATGGTTCTGCTTATGTAAAATTAGACTTCAGTATAGAGACCTGTTCATTCTGTTTCTTCCTATGAAAGACCTGGTTCATGCCGAAGCTCTTCCATAAGACACATTTTTGCCCTGACTGAAAAGGCAGTAAAAGCTGAAAGGAAAAGAACAAACAATTTTGGAGTATCTCCACACTTGTTTGCATGGTGCTTGAATTCTCTACCTCATCAAGTTGCTATGCAATAAAACTCTTGTTGAGTTGATATTTGTTTTGAAGCAAACCTGTTAAAATCTGATACATTTCTGCAGAGCCACAGCTTGTCTCAACAATCCCTCAAGCAGTCAAGCTGTCATGTAATGGGCATACACTGGAAAGGACGGGAAGAAGTTTCATGTGTTCAGAGCTGAAAAACTGTCCGTGAATCTGGATTTCTTTTCTCAGTGCAGACAAATTCCATTGTAGCTTCTGGAAATGGTGTCTAGAAGTTGGTGTGTCAGCAGAGCCAATATTGTGATCGGACCCTCAAAAGAGTGGCTGACTTGATGGAAGAGAATTGAGGATAACCAGGGATTTCTGTGAAGGAAGACTCTTGGTGACAAGTAGCACTGGGGCAGTTGAGAGAGGTTCTCACTGAACTTGATTTAAGGATGTTGTTCCGAAAGGCTGATAGCCAGAAAATAGTGGGGAAGGGATATAGACCTGTGTGTCTGCATGGTCTGTGTGGTGTTCCCATTTCACCAGAGCACTGAAATACATGGGTAATTTTCTTCAGCGTTACCTTAGTCTCCTTGCTGAGTGCTGTCAGCTGTGGCAGAACTGTTTTGGTTGAAGGTTGTGTTGGATCTGAGATAACAAAGTGCTGAATTAAGAAATACTTATGTCTGAAAGGAAAACTGGATTTGGGGGAGCCAGAAACTATTGATAGTAACTCTGTATACTGATAGTTAATTCTGCATGTGTTTGTGATGTTTCTTAGGAGTTGGGCCTCTGTCAACTACGGGAAGGCGCATCTGGCAGCAGTTTGAGGGCCATTCTGTGTACTTTCACCCTGTTGGTTTATCATACTTACGTCTCCTTAATCCTTGGTGAGACCCATTGTGTAGCTGTTCAGTCATGCTACACATTATGATAGATACTGTGATTTTTTTGAACTGAATTTCAAAACTGTGGCCAATTAGCTTTGTAGCAGGAGATGGCTGTATACTTAATTATGATCTGAAGCTCATATCTCTGACTGACAAAGCTTATGTCTGCAGAAACAGTGGGGGTAGATACCATTATACCAACATCTTGCTCCTTTTGCAGGGCTGTCTCAACAAGCAACAGCAAAATATCACAAAACATGTTTAAGTTCAGACAAGTCCTTGCCTGTAAATTAACATCAGAGATTGTGAAAACTCTCCAGAAGGAAGTGTGTACTCCCAAACAATTTACTTGGAAGTTCAAACATGTCTGGAATTAATTGCTTTTGCTACGTTGGGCTAAAAGTCAACATTAATTCTGTATGCATCTTTGATATCGATTTTCACATTCTTTAGTTCGGAAGTATTTTAGTCCTTGTACCTCAGGCTCATCAGGAAATTAAGGAGAACTTCATTTATTTCAGTATCACCTGTACTTCATTAGTGAGCTCAAAATTAGGGAAGGAGGCAGCTGAGGAATGTTTTCCTAACTTGCTGAAGCAATTAAAGGGTTTTAAAAATGTAACTATTGTCTATAATGGATCAGTTTAAAGAATATTCTGTTTCTACTGACAGACATTTACTATCTTAAAAGCACTTAGTACTTTCAGGACAATAATTTATTTCTACAGAAACACAATATGATGAAATAATTCTGCTTTTACCTTAAAGCAGTCGTCCGTTAATTGATTTAAGCCATAATATGATTTGGAAACCAAAATCTTAATCTAATGAAACTTATTTTTTTTAAGTACATTGAGGTTGTTTTGTTACGTTTTCTAGGTACAGGGGAAGGCAATCTTCAAGAAGCAGACAGCCTACTCGAACCCTACCTCCAGAAATTTCCAAATGTGTGTATACTCAATAAGTTTTATAACAGCAATGTTCTTCCCTAAGCTCAAAATAGTAACTGGGTATTTTTGTCATCTCCTTTCAAGGGTTCCATTATTCTGTTTTATGCTGCCAGAATAGATATCCTGAAAGGAAATTTTGAAAAGGTAAATACTTTTTTTTTTTTGTTAAGGTTTTGTTCAGTGTTCAATTTGGGGAAAGAATATCTAATTCATCTAAATAACTTACTTTAGTTGGACTGAAAATTATACTCTTATCCCTGTTCATGTTCAGTGTCAATATTGATTCAAGCTCTCTCTCTCTCTTTAATGAGTCTGAAACAGAAGTTTATCTCATTTTACTAGCCAGGTGTTCTCCACTTGGGTGCTAGGAAAGAATTTGCTCTGTAATTAGACATGTCTTTCATGTGGAGCTGTAATTGAGCCAATTTTCATCATTCTAACTTAACTAAACCATAGGCGCAGTTGAGGTTCCAAGAATGCATAGCAGCCCAGCAAGAGTGGAAACAGATTCATCATCTCTGTTACTGGGAACTGATGTGGTGCTACACCTTCCAGCAGAACTGGCTTCAAGCATATCGGTATGCAGACCTGCTCAGCAAAGAGAGCAGGTGGTCTAAGGTAAATGGGCAGGTGGACATTGTTGTTATATACCAGTAGCCTCTCCACAGTTACATTTGCATTTCAATTAGTGTAATAAGTGGAATTTTTGCTTTCTTCTGAAACCCATAAGCAAAGGCACAATGGCACCAAAATGGTAAGTGTAACTGGGTGGATAAGGAGGAATTTTTATTTCACGTTGTGAATCACCAGAGCCGTAACTGCCAATGCTTCACCTTCTCTAAAAACAGAGGTACTTAGAGTTGCGAGAAAGAAGACTGAGAGGAAGACTGTTAGCTTGCATCTCAAGTCAGGTTTTAACACTCACTAATAAAACTTGCCTGAAGAAACTGTGTTTGTTAGTTAATTATAAACAGATGAGAGCAGGCCTACTCAGCAGATGCTTTGCAACCTGTAATGAGTAGGTTGCTGGAGACAGGGTCTCATGAGAAAGGTTGGCGTATCTACCTTTTCCTTGTAAAAATGTTTCCCAAAGTATAAAGCAAGTACAATGTTGCAAATAGTTTTTGTTACATCATTTTTGTCTGTTCCTTTCCAGATTACTGTTTTATTATACTTTGTGGAAAAGGGGATACATTAAATTCTTGACAAAAGAGGAGGAGAATAGTATATTCAACATGAACTGCAAATGTCTTGAACAGTATTATGGATGTTTCCTTTTTTTCTCTGCAAAGTCCAGTTATTGAACTTTCCTTGAATCAGTAGTTGGATACGCATGTCTGTAGATGTAACAGATCACATAATGACATTAATGGACTTTAGAATAGTTATGTCATTTAATCTCATCTCTTTATCAGTGATTTGCAATAAATTGTCTTGTTCTTTGCGGGAGACATTTTTAGCATTCTAACTTATTTAGAATATTAGTAAATATGTTGAAAATAAAATTGTAGCATAAATTATGTAACAAAGGAAATGCTGAACCTCTGTAGTTCCACCCAGCTGAGAATTACAGGAGACACTTCGCTGCAGCAAGTGGGGTGTGAGATTTGAGTCTTTAGTGTATTAACTGAACACAGCAAATTAGATGTGGTAATATGTTGCTATTTCTTTTTGAAATAGGCAATATATGTATTCCAGAAGGCAGCAATTCTATGTATGCTTCCAGAGGATGATTTGAAAAGGACTGGTGAGGACATTGTATCTTTATTCAGGTAAACATTTATAAAGCAACTAGATGTGCAGTCTTTTTCCCCCATATAAAAGTTTTTGACTTGAGTATCTTTGTCTTGCGTGACTTACTTCCTACTTATAACCATCAACTTCTCGGTTTTTCTCTTTGCTTTTAGCATCAGATTATTTAAAATGCTGCTTTTATCAGCAAACATACATCCAGCAACTGTGGTCTAAGTGGTGTGAAACAATTAAACATGTTGTACTTCAGAGGAGAACAGCAAATATTGCGGATTATAATAGGGTGAAATGAAAATTACATAAAGCAACTTCTATTTTCCATTTTCTCTACTTGTAGACAGGTGGATGGTCTAAAACAGAGAATTGCAGGAAAATCTGTCCCAACTGAGAAGTTTGCAGTAAGGAAAGCTCGACGCTATGGAAATGCACAACCAGTGAAGCTGATATTACCTGCCTTGGTATTTATGCTTGCTTTCCTTTTGTCCTTTTCAAATAGAAAAGAAATAAGTATAATTCATCATACAGTGAAAGAATAATATTATCAGGTAGTATTTGTCTGCATTTAAAAATTATTTTGTAAAAGATTTATTGAATTCATGCAGTGGGATTTTTGTGAAATGTACTAGAGGCTGGATCATGCTATGAACTACTAACAGTCCAAAACCAGAGACAGATTTTTCATGTGAAAGTTCAGACAAACACGGAATGATTTTTGTTGCCACATGAGGCTCAAAGTCACCTTTCTGCTAGAAACCTGCATGGGTTTCTAGAATATGTGTTTGTGTTCTTTACTTTGGCAGGATTTCAGTCCTTGTCCTCCACACTCATTAGGGGGCTAAAGAGTGCTTCAGCACTTTCTGTTCTTCTGGTGAAAATGAAGAGTGGTCAGGCTTTTTTCCTTATATTGAGTTTGAGTAAAACATGCAGAAGTTAATGGTGCCTTACTAATGCTATTCTAATTTCCCATGCTTTTAACTTCAGAAGGCATTAGTAGTGCTTAGTGTCTTTTTCTGTGCAAGCAATAATAGTTCGCATATGTGTATGCTAAAATTTTTGTATGTGGAAAATATAGCAACCACTGAAGATGAAAACCATAATTTGAGAAGGAATTCCTTATGTTAAAGCTTATTGATATAGAAAGAGGAGCCCAAAGAAAATTAATCTGTCAGTTTTAAAATTTATTGTATACTCAATTATCTATAAAGACCTAAGTAATAAAGTTGTCCTGGGCTTGTATAGCACAGTGCTCTTTGCTAGTGAATATGTATCTTTGGTCTTGCTGTCAAATCCAGTATCTTTTAACTCAGCGAATTTTTCTGTCATGGGTTAAGCAAAAATAAACGTAGTGTATGGTATTTTTGCAGTAAGCATAAATTAGATACACCTATAGAAATGAAATGAATCTAGCATAACTGGTTGATAGTGTCAGTAACACTGTTTCAGACTTTGTTAGAACAAGGTTCTTTTTCCCTCTGGAAACCCACATAGTTAAAGCACAAATATAAGCAGAAACATTTCGACAATGTATTGTATCAGCTTCAGAATTGACATCAGGCTTCATATCTCAGGGGTGTAAAAATTCATATGTGGTAGAACAAATGATACTCTTGTGTTTGAGTAACACAAGACTGAGTAAAGATTTCAGCAAAGTTTCATATGGGTTAGCATTATCTCTATACCTGTGTTCTCTCATTCTCTTTATGTGTTACAATGTTGTGGTTTTGTGTGGTGGGTTTGTCTGGTAGCAGGGAAGGGGCCACAGCAATGGCTCCTGTCAGTAGCTGCTAAAGGTTTCCCTGGACTCCAGCTCTGCTGGCAGCAAGGGAGGGGCTGCAGTGGTGGCTCCTGTAAGTGACTGCTAAGGGTTCACCCCTACCCCTGGCTCCAAGGGTTTAGTAACCGGGAGGGGGAGTGGGGGAAGGAGTACCACCGATCTAGCCCCCGTGAGAAACAACTGGAAGTTTCCCCAGCTTCAGGCTGGACCCACCCCAGGCCAGGGCTGAGCCAATCGGTGCCTCTGTGAATGACATATTGAAGAGGGGGCACGGAACAACGGGGGTTGGTGTGGCCCTGGGCAGGGACCGGCTCAGGCGGACAAGCCTGGCTGCCCAGCCGCCTGCTCAGCTTCTGCAAACTGACCTGCTGTAGCCCAAGCCTCCGCCATGGCTCGCCCAAGAGTCAGTTTCCTCGGGAGCCCGTGAAGACCTGTGCTGGAGAGAGCAGTGAGATTTTGAGAGGAAGGACCACACGACACTCCAGTCAGAGAAGGGAAGCAAGAAGGAGAGAAACGCCCCTGGAATTTCCCCTGCAGCGTGGTGAAGATTCACGGTGACGCACGGTTTGTCCCTTGGTGCAGCCCATGAGAAGATGCAGCCGTGGAGGACCCCATGCAGGAATTATGGAGAAGCCCACGCTGGAGCCAGGCAGTTGTTGGGGCACTGTGGCTCCATGTGGAAAAGGACTCACACTGGAGCACTTTTTAAGAAGGACTCTCCCGTGAGAAGGGACCCCATGTTGCAGCCGGGAAAGACTGTGAGGAGCCCTCCCCTGAGGAGGAAGGAGCGGCAAACTGACTGCACCACCCACTCCCTGTCCCCCTGCACCGCCAGGAGGAGAAGGTCCAGAATAAAGCCTTTGGGCTTTGGGAAAGAAGGGAAGGGTGGAGGAGAAGTGCCTTTTTAAGATGTGGTTTCTCTTTCTCAGTATCTTGCTTCTTGTTGTAAATGGTTAATAAATGTAATTGGTCTTTTTTGTTCTTCACAAGTCATGTGGGTTTCTTGCCCGTGACCCTAAGTGGTAAGTGAAACCCTCCCTGTCCCTGCCTCAGCCCACCAGGTGTTTAACAAAGGACTATCCCTGTGGCCTTTCTAAACCATGACATACAATGGGATAATATTTAATGCATTGAAACAAGCATATTGCCTACAGTTGTACAGAGGCATCTGGAAGCTTTGTGCCAGGATGTGCCTAGATTTTTTTTTTTTAAATAAGATTTTGAAGAAATTGTATTGGAAGCCTGTGTTGGATGTGTGTACTAGAACCACATTTTTATCTAGAAAGTTTTATCTACTTCCACTGTTGCTCCATATGGAAGGGAACAGCCTATAGACTGTAGCATAACACAAATTTATCTGGAATCCTGTAGGAAGCAACTACTTTAAGTTGCTCTAGTTTGTATGGTGGAGGCTCCAAGTTGAACCTAAAATACCCGGTTTTGCTGATGTGTTACATGGGTGATGGTAAATTATCATGGGTAAAATCTGTTCCATTTAGTTTTTAACAATCTACAAAAATACATTATAGAATACGTTAAAAAGGTGTCAAAACATTAAAAACTTAGAAACCAAGGTTAACTTTGCCCACACACATTGAATGTCATTTTTGATATTTTTAGATACTCTTATGCGACTTTATTATTAAGGCAAATGTGATTGTCTTTGTAAACTTGCATGTAACTGACAGAATGTCCAGTACTCTTTGTGGGTGGTTATTTGAAATTGTGCAGATACTTTTATTTGTGGGCTTCTCAACCTTTTGCTTTGAAACCTTTCATGTTGTTTAAAGCAAGTTTTTGTAAGCAGTATTTTTATGTGCTCAAAATGTTCCATAGCAGCCTTCCAAGGGACACTCTTTAGTTAGATATTTATGCAATTCCTTGAGTTTGTCTTGTTTATTTTCTTTGTCAGGAAATGATGTATGTCTGGAATGGCTTTGCAATTGTGGGCAAAAGAGCAGACCTCACTGAAAACTTACTTGTAACAATTGAAAAAGAAGAAGCTGCTTTAGAAAATGAAACGGGTAAGTGATCAGTTAAGCTGGTAGGAAATGCTAGCATTTCCCTTTGCTTCTGTCTACTGATGTTCTGTGAGGTAATTGTTGACACAGGCAATGTACTATTAAATCTGAGTGTGGAAATTTTGAAGCCACATGGAAGTTAGCGGTGGTTCTTCAGTATGCCCTTTATCTGGCTTGCTTAATGCTGCAGGAGTATACAGAGCACTCAAGGATACGAGGTGATTAGTTAAAGAACTTAAATGAATTCTACTGAGACATTCCAGTCTCTGAGAGTGTTCTTAGAGCTTAATCCGCTAGTTTCTTCAATGACTGAAAAATACTTTTTCTAAACCAATTTGCACCACACTTTAACTTTACTACAGAGGGCACATAGTGAGCAGAATATGGCTATGTATAAAGGAAATAGTGAAGTGCTATGCATGAGTCATAAGTTTTCCTGGCAAATAAAACGTTTGCTAGATGTAAATAAAACATATTTTCAACAAATAAACTTTGACTGTGGATTTAGATCTTGATGTATTTGAAGCTTAGATGTCCGGGATAATGTTTAGAGAATCAGTCTGTAACTTATTCTTAAAGGAACTTCTGTTCCATTATTACAACAGGTTTACTGCAGAAGTACCTGGCTTTATCAGATTTTATGAGGAGGCTGTTGTTATCTGTCATGTGGACTTCTTGGTAGACCTCTCTTTTGAGTTATTGTAGAATGAATAAATATCTTTTCACATATGAAACTTTTTTTAGTGGTAATTCACTAAAATAATTTATATTTAACCCAGATTTTAATAATACTTATCAATAATTTAGTTAAAATTAGTTTTGCCACATTATTAAAACATTAATTATTAAATGTAAAAGTACATCTAATTATGATTTACATGCAAACTGAGGTGATGCATCAGAAGTCATACAAAGACATCCAAGAAATGCATAGTGGTAAAATCTGGATGGTATAATAAGCTAAATAGGAGTAACTCACAAGGCCAAGACTGAATTGGGTCCCTTAATTTTTTGTATACTATTCTTCCTACTTCTACAGAATCAGTAGTGTGCCTTGTAAATCTTAAGTGTTTCTCGTTTTTTTGTTGTCTTACTAAAACCAAAATGGAGCAGTGTATAAGACATCTGCAAATAATGTTCTCATGAGTTCTGCATGTAGTGTTCTGTCAGAAGCTGTTGGGAATCTGGTGCTGTATCATGCAGAGGTTTGTGCTAATCAGTTCTAAAAGTGAAGTAAGTTTCCTGTCAACTTCCTTGTGCATAGGTGCAAAAGGTACCAAAAGAAAAGGAACAGAGATAAAACCAGTATGTTTTTCTTATGGAAATATGTGTTTTACAAATAGGACGTAATCTGGAAGCACATTTGGTTTTTATGCTTTCTGTATCTTTTTTAGTAATAACTGCAATCAAATGTAATTTTATTCTGGCGTTTGCATCTGTGAGCCTGATTTGCTTTTAAAGATATGGGCTCAGACAAGATAAAGACTCTGATTACCAGAATTGCTGCTGAATAGAGGCCCAAAGAAAGTGATTAAGGCTATTAGCAGAGTGTGGGAAGGATCCACTATTATTTTAAGAGACAGCTGTCAGTACTAGGCAGCTTTAAAGGACTGCTAAGGTGCTGTAGAAAAGTGTGTTAATTATACACAAAGATCATTTAGGGATTGAGACTTCTTAGAGCTGTTGATACTTCATTCTCTTCACATCAACAGGCACAGCAAGGAATCTATCAAGGATTGAAAGTGGTTTTGTGTTGTATAGAGCTGAAAATAGAGATGGTAGAAGGAACAGATGAAAGGCATTGAGAATGATTTTTTTTTCAGGATTTCTGGAAATCTTATTTTTCCACAGTTGTGTCATCTCCAAGATATAAAAAAGGAATTTGTAACTTCAAGCAAAATGAATTTCTGTGCTTATCTTGCATGTTTTGTAACCCTGGTATTGTTATTTCCTCTGGAATAGGAGACTGCAGGAAGATGGTTTTCCCACATCTATTGCAAGGTTGTCTGTATTACATTGGCCTGTGCATTTACTGTCATTTACTGTCAGTGTTTTGGCATAATAGCTTTTCTTTCTGTGGGAAATACCAGGGGCATACTAGTTGAAGTTGCTGAAGACTGGCAAGCTTTTACTGACATCAGTGCTTGTCCCCAGTAATTTCAATGAAGGAGGCCTTTTAGGAGACAGTCACGTGAATCCAATACCTCAGCCTAGCAAAACAGGCTAGAGGGAATTCAAAATACTCACCACCGTGCTTCTACCTGTCACTAAAAGCACAGTCTGTCAGTTATTATCTATCAAGACTTTCTGGGTTTAAATACAGGCAGAAATAAGCCCGAATGGCAAAGCACTTCACTGAGTCCTAAGATGCTTTAGTCTTGTATGTTTCAGAACTGTTTATGTACAATTTTTTTGGCAGACTATTAAGAAAAAAATTAACATGACCTTAGAGAGCTGGTAATTAGTTGTAAACAACATGGTCTGAAGGGAGGGTATTTTGCTTCCTGAATGGTTACTGTATGTGCCACCATCTGTCTGTCCATATGTGTTTTTTTTCCTACACCCAGCAAATGCTGTAAACCAAGGCAACAAAAAAGGACCACACTTGTTAAAGTTACAGTTCTGAACCATTTCACAAAAGCTCTTTCATCTGATATTTTTAGTCCTATTGAACATAAAACTTTCTTAAACTTCCCATGGTTTCCACTTTCACACTGCTAGTGAAGCTTTTTAATCGTCAGAGATTATGGGAATACTAATAAACATGTTATCTTGAATTTGTGCTGCCAAGTAATGCTTCCTAAAGTTCTGCAGGACATAGTCCTAATGTATTCTTGTGCTTTTCACATTACTGGTGCTACTAGAGGTCTGCCGATGCTCTGCAACAGGGGAAACTATTAAGAAACTGTACTGCGAGGGAAGTTTCAGTCTCACTGGAGGCTTTGCTTTCTGGTTTAGATGTTACAAGTACAGAAATCTTCAACTGATGCCAGTATATGCCTGCTTTACACTGACTTCCAGATACAGAAGACTGAAGAATATCTGGATGTTTTAATTTCTTCTTATTTCTTCTTAGCCTGTATCTTTTAAAGAAAAATATGTTGCGTGCACATCTTCTTTAGTAGACAGTTGTTAAAATTATGCCTTAAGGGTATGTATGTTTTGAGGTATAAAATCTGAGAAGGAAGGTCCTGCATCTGAATACATAGTCCCTGCTAAAAATCTAAGTTTCCTTTTCATGATATCTTCAAATTGTTTGATGTCTCTCACTTTTACTTTTAGATCACAATGAATACTATATAGATGATGTGTGCATGTTGCAGCTACTGAAGGGCCTCTGTCTGAAACACTTGGGAAGACTCATGCAAGCTGAACTGTGTTTCAGTAAAGTAATTCAAAGGTAAAAATAACATAAATAGACTTTTTACCTTTCTATTTTGTAGCTTTTGCTGAAATTTATGATACTCCTGTAGAAGCTGTCATATTAGAATTTTGAATAATTAAACTTCAGCATGTTGTTACGGAGCTGGAATTTAAATACCTCCAAAAGTAGTTGGAGAACCACAATACTTTGCTAGTATTTTTCTATAGCAATTTAACGTTATACAGTTTTACATAAATGTGATGTTTTAGGCCAAATAAATCAAACTGATGGGTAATGCGTTTATCTAAATACATTCGGAGTTAGTATTTTTGTATTTGCAGAACTATCAATATAAGTAAATAAAATACACATGGATTTCCTGGTGTGGTTTTTTCTCCCCCCCCCCTCCCCACCCAGGATTTTGTGCTTCAGTAGTTAATGCTTCTCTATGTAGATGAGAAACTGTTGTTGTTACTTGTTTCAGCTGGAAACTTGGATTTGTTTTGTTACAGATTTATCAAATACTTTAAATGTCAGATCTATATCTAATGTAATAACTTTTCTGTGTATAACATTAAGTTATGTACTGATTGTAGTTGTAAATGTTTTAGAATTTTTAGAGTAATTAGACTGAAAAAGCAGTTTGGACCCATGCAATTTTTCTAACAAATAGTTTAGAAAAAATAATATTTAAGGAGAATTTGTTACATATAATTCTGTTGTTTGTTATCCTTTTTGTTGCCATCTTGCCTTCTCTTGCGATTTCTAAGATCCCAAGTGAGTTTAGTCAAGCACTTTGCAAGTTATAGGGCAGTGGGTTTGGATTGGTTACAAGTTAAAAGAATGCTGTTTCTGAAAACCTTGCTCCAAAGGTAGTTGACACAGTGGAGGCTTTTAGAGCTGAGACATCTAAAAAATCTTTGGACAACACTTCTTCATAAAGCAGATGTTTTGCATGAGAAGAAGGAGAAATTTTCTGGTAAATTAAATATCCACATTTTGGTCAGCTTTACTCTCTACATTTGTGGGCTCCTACAGTACATTAAGGCTGTTTATTATTAAGACTTGTAAGCAGTCTCCTTGCTTGAAGACACACTTTCTGTGCACCAGGGCTTGTCTTGGTGGATGAGAAGTGCTGCTACCAAAATGTTGAGAGCTTTTTCAGGGCTTTTTGCGAACTTTTCCGTTCTGCAATATTGGTTGATGTTATTCTATCCAAATAAGAATCAAAGAGTTGATTATAAAAGACACAGGAAAGGCTAAAGATATGAGATGCCTTCTTCACCTCATTTTGTAGTGGCAAGATCAATCTTCAGGAGTTCCAGATTCATGAAACCTGTGGGAAAGTCTGGAACAAGCAAGAATTGCTGTTGATGGGTGGAGGAGGATCAGGTTAGGAAAAGTATGAACAGACCAGACATGCATATGTCCATGGCAACTGAACATACCTAAGTACATGGGACATGGGCACATATCTGTGAGTGCTGAGAGATCATGGGCATCATGATAAACCCCAAGTTGACCATGAGCCAGCTGTGTTCCTTTGCAACAAAGGCAGACAGCTGTATCCTGCATTACATTAGGAAAAGTGTCATTAGCAAGTTGAGGGTGGTGATTCTTCCTCCCCTCTCAGCTGTGGTGAGGCCACATCTGGAGTACTGTGTCTAGTCCTGGACTCACTGGTACAAGGGAGACATGGGTGTACTGAAGCAAGTCTTAACAAAGGGCCACAAAGATGGTCAAAGGATTGAAGCATCTGTCATGTGAGAAGAAGCTCAGAGAGATGGGAGTGTTCAGCCTGCAGAAGTCCTGAAAGGGTTAGCTGAAGGGAGTGTGTTTTTTTTTTTAGAAAAGCAACAAACAAACAAAAAACCCAACAAAAACCAACCAAACAAAAAAAGAGCCAAACAGTGGTGCCTAGTGACAGAACAAGAAGTAATGGGCACAAACGGAAATACAGGTAATACTGGGGTTTTTTTGTGCTGTCAAGTTGGTCAAACTCTGGCACAGGTTACCCAGAGAGACTGTGGAGTCTCCATCCTTGGAGATATTTGAAACCTACGTGGACACTGTACTGGACAGGTTGCTGCTGTTTACCTTGCTTTGAGCAGGGGCTTGGACTTATATGATCTCCAGAGATTCCTTCCAGCCACAGTGATTATGAGGATTTCTTGTATTGAGGAAAAGTTGAATTTTCTTACTTCTCTGCTGATTTGTTCAGGCAAGCTGGGGTAAGGGCATCTCAATTCTGTGTGTGATAAAGAAGTATTTGTATAACACTACCTAACCTAATGGATGTTTTTTTTATGTCAAATCATTTTTTTGTATGGTTGGGGTTTTTTTTAACTGTAAGTTGCACAATAGGCTCTCAGTCTTGGAACTGTACTCATGGTGGCTTGGGTAACACGCCATAATATGAATAGGAAGTAGGAAGAAATGAATTTTTGCTTCTAGAAGGTAATGTTGGCAGTATTTTATGTCCACTCTTTACAGGTATAGTTAACATGCACAGAGTTAACCAGTAAAAAAGGTTCCAGAGTGTTTTCTCTGGAGGAAAGCTTGTAATTAACCACTTCCGTCTTTTTCTTGTTTTCTAGTGAGAAGCAAATAAAATACGACAGTTATTTGGTGCCGTTCACCCTGTATGAGTTGGGTCTTCTGTACAAACAGCAAGATGAGAGAGAAAAAGCAATAAGATATATAGAAATTGCAAAGTGAGTTAATTTTTTCTTATTTTTATCAGCTTTTAGATTATAAGAATAACTGCAACTGCAGCAATGAAGGCATGTGTTTTTTCTTCGTGCCCCATTGTAAAATACAAGTAATTAAAAATCTGTGTTCTTCACTTGGAAAAGTTGTCTGATATAGTTGAATTTTACAGTTTCAAGAAACTCTGTTCTTCAGAAACAGTGGAGTAAACGGTATCAAACCAGAGAGAGTATGAAGGGAAAATGTCTCCTTTTCATTTAGGCTTCAGAGATGCTGAGTCTCCACTGCATGCGTGGGATGGAGCTGGAGAGTCTAGAGAAAGGATCTGCCTGACCTCTGTCCCAGAGAACAGCTGGGGGGCTTACATCCGCTGCAGTAAAGGTGTTAGTGGGAGTAGGTTAAAAGCCAATACACTACCACCTTGCTTTTTCCTTTCACATGTGTTGCAGAAGAGCTGTGGAGAGATAAATTTACTGTAGAGCAGCATGTTTGCTTCATCTGTAGATTGTTGTGGGGGTAGAATTTGCCTCTTGTGCATACAGAGAGGTATACCAATCATGCAGTAGTGTTACAAATGTGAGTTTTTAAAAACCTTTTATAGAAATGTAGTAGTTGTTTGCCTTGTTTGTTTGGATTACATAATGTCATTTCCCTGTGTTTCATTACCCTGCTGAGCTGTGTTTTGAAGCTGAACATACACTTTCAGCTAATAGCCTTTCTTCTCTGTAGTCTTTTAGCTGGTCTTTTCATATCAAACTTCAGTAATTGGGAGGACTGTAGAAAGGATCAAAATAAGTGAAAGAGATGCTAAGACATGGATTCAATTTATCAGGACACTTTATTGTTAGTACTGGTATAAGTCTCTGCCCGGTTTGTGGATGTAGCACTAAATGTCTCACAACTCATTTGTGTGTCAGCCTCTGTTTCCTGTTGAATGAATGAACTCTATTAACTTTGGTACTTCGGTGCATGTATAAAGTAGAAACAATCCAGGCCAAAAATGTTTTTCTTAAATTAACTTTGTTGTTCGCAGAAACAACTACAAAGAATACTCTATGGAGTCCAGGTTGCACTTCAGAATTCATGCAGCACTTGACAGCTTGAAGGTGTCGCCTGCTTCAACACCTTGAATGAGGAGAGATGCTTTTCATGCATGCAATAGACTACACAATCTTTTTGCAATCTTTTTTTAATAATGGAAAAGAAACAACCTAATGATTGTTTTCTGTCATCTCTGATTTGATGTATGTCATTCCTTTAGACTGTTCTTTTTCTGTATAGTGCATTTACTATATCTACTTGATGCTGTAAAGAAGACCTTATATTTTGTTTGATAGGAATAATTTACTATTTGACTTGAATGGGGGATATTTTTAAAGAAGTTGATGGTGCAATAAAGTTTACTGCAAACACTTTATTTTTTTATATGAAAACAGATGCTGGTTGTGCAGTAAAACTGCTGATAATTTGTGCACTTTGTGAAGGTTTGATATTTTGCAGTCTGCTTGAGACCTTTTTCCCTCTGGAACAAAAATGTAATATCTGCAGATAACCTTTACCCACATTTGGCATACCATATTCTGAAATCTGTGTTCCAGAGGAAAAAAAATCATAATATTTGACTTAATTTCATTTTGGGAACAAAGTGAACCTGTCTGAAGTGCAATATTTTTACACTGTCAGATAAAGTTAAGTAGGGCTACAGGTATAATGTCTTTGCAGGTATAATGTCTTTGGAGATCTGTTTCCCTCAAAGTGGTTTCAGGTGATATTTTCCAGTCATAGAAAAGCGAGGCTACTAGAGACATTAAGAGATCACGTATTCTGTATCCTTGCCCTAAAGCAGAATCAAAAGTCTTACGCCATTCCTGACAGATACTTCTTTAACTTATTCCTTTTTTAAAAAAACTTACACTGAGAAAGATTTTGTAACTTATGCAGGATGCCTTTCCCAGTGGGAAAAGACTGGAAATTTTTTCCTGATCTCTGCCCCAAATAATTCTTGACACAACCAAAAGTGATTTCTTCCATCCTTTCCTGTCGTGGATTTGGAGACAGGATTGTTCTTTCCCTTTTCTGAAGCAGTCTTTTAATATGTGAAGACTGATCCCCTTGTTGCTATTCTCAAAATACCATCCAAACCAAAATAAATAAAAATTTGCAGAATTTATTTTCCTAAAAATAGGAATAACTCATGTTAATGCAAGTTGATTGTGCATGAAAGAGTAAATCCACTTTTAAACATGGAGTTAAGAAAATGTGCATATTCTAATCACAACTTCTTAGTTTCTACCAAAAATGTGTGGTAAAATTGAGATAAATTTATAAGTGCATGTAGTTTTTCTTTTCACATTACTATGTGAACAGCGATATCAATTTGAGTTTTGCAATTCATTATATATGCAGATTCTGCTAGCTGTCTGTTCTTGAATAAAAATCAAGTATATTCTTATTTTTAAGTATACACCCATAACTATTCTTTCACTAATTATTGTAAAACTATTTCCATATTTTATTAGTGCTAGTATATTTACTTCTGCACAGTAAATTCATAGTAGCTATGTTCCTGTATGTGATTCTCTGCCCTTAACTCCCACCCAAGAAAAAACAGAACAAAGGAAATAGGTGAAAAATGTGTCTTCAGTAGATGAGTAAGTTTCTAATTAAACCATCAATATAATTTAAATGCTGTAGTTATTCTTCTCAGGTGATGGAGAGCAAAGCTTTCTTCTATGACTTTATAAATGAGTTATTTAAATGCATATAAATCTGTAATACAGTGGCATACTTTACAGGTGAAGTAAGAGTTTAAAAATATTAGCTAAATAAACATAATGGGTCTTTCAAAGTGGAAACCTAATCCAAAGGCTGTTGTCTTCGCTACTTTGGATTTGTGCCTATTGTAAATGCATAACTAAATTATTGTGTAAAATTATACACATGTAGGTTTGAAGCTTAGATACCTGAGACACTGAATCACTGATAAATTGCAGCATGCTTATTTAAAAATATATTCTACTGACTCTAGCTAAAGTACAAAAGATATTTGTCTCTGTCAACAGAGATTACCGCATGCTACCAACTGACTTCTCTAATTACTTTGCCCATTGATGCATACGTGATTATAAGCTGTAGCAACAATAAAATTATGTATATTATATTTTCAGACAATACTTTTAATACCTCTTTTGATATTTACATGTTCAGTTTAGCATTATTTTGGTTTGACCTGATTATTGGATTGTAGCAATCAAATGGGACGACTTCATTTTTTCATGAAAGGTGCTGAAAACAATTGCTGGTAAAACTTTTATAATTTGTGTTTCAAATAGTAATTCATTCTACAGAAGAGTTAGAACTGGGACTACAGACTCTCAGGATGGAGAATGAAGTAGTCTCTGATCTCGTTTTTGTGGGGAATGTCTTACAGTTCATATTTTAAGGATGATTTGGGACAGAGATCAAAATTAACAAAAAGTAAACAATGAGCTTTGTTAGAAGCTGATTTTTTGAAAGTTTAGCACAAAGTGTCATTTAGCAGTGTACTTTTTTTCATGGATAATGAAACGGAATGCAGAGAGAGTAAAAAAGAACTTTGTTTTCTTCAGTTCAGCCTTCCAAAGTCAATATTAACGCCCTGTGTATGTTACAGTTTGTCTCTTTTGGGATCAGCCTTTTTGTACTCATGCAGAGAAAAGGCGTATCATCACAAATTTGCAATGCCCCCTGTAGTGTTTTGATGCCCTGAGGTCCCCAGCATAAATGCTATCTACAGCTTGTCTCCTTTTCTGTGCTGCTATTCCAAACTTGTTTGTTAGAAAGCCTGATTGATCAAGATTCTTAGCTTTATTCTGGATTTTTTTCCCAATTTATTAACAGTGGAAAGATAAATATGTGAGAACGATTTGTAGCCCTTCACTGAAGGTAGGACTCAGTAGACCTGTAGAGATGCTTTCTCTTACAAATGCCGCAGAAGCAGCACATCTCCTGACACAGCGCATCATTGATGCAGTATTACTTAGTACATTATGTCTAACTTAGGAGAAGTGATTTGTGGCTAGGAGTTCAGAAAAAAAGTCCATGGCTTTTTTTTTTTTTTTTTTTTTTTTTTTAACCTGCTGTATACTGTACTGGGCCTTAAATACAACTCTGATTTAGTCTTACTGCTCTCATTAACCTTCACCTCACTTGCTCATGTCCCATGGGAATTTTGAATAATGAGTTAAAACCTTGAAACTCAGCAGAGCTGAGAATTTACCTGTGATGCTATAACCTCTGTTGATAATAGTAGGGATTATATACAAGAGCAAAGCTAAGTCCTTAGTTTAAGCAAACATGGCAAAATTTACATAATTGTGTTATGACAAAAGGTCACTCTGATCTTCCTGATAATGTATATTTTTTTAAGGTGAGGAATAATAAAGTAATCTGGTCATAAGACAAATTTTCTCTTTGATTAAGAATTGTCAATTTAGAAAATATTACAAAAAATTCCTTGTCTGTGCATATCATTCAAATGTTAGTCTGTTGGTGAAAGGTCATTATATTATGGTTTTCAAGTCCTAGCTCACCAGTATTTATCAAAAATGGAAAGAAAATACATGTTAGAAGAAAGCTGATTAAAGATTGTTTTATATCTCTACTCATACACATGGGTAGCAGCTGTATTTAGCACCTTATGGCCAGAAAAAATGTACAGTAATCAATCCTGTTATGTTTCTAAAGTGCCTTGCCAATTAATACATAAAAGAAATAATGTCTTGTAACAAATCCAACTTAGACTTTGCAATTATTTTATTACTGATCATAATGTTTAATGTCCTTTTGTTTCTGTATGTTCTTATACTACATAGTTAAACAAAAAATGTTTATATTTGCATTGGTGGTGGAGTTTATTTGCTTCTAAACTATTGAGGTTTCTTCATGTTCATATCTGGTACTTGAGTAGAACAAAGGTCAGAATACTGGAGGATGGGGATTAATAAGTAAATTCTGGTTTTAAGAGCATGTAGAAGTGTTCATTTTGATGTATTGGGATGGATTCTCACTTAATAGGAATAAATCGTATTTCATGCTTGAGCTGCCAAGTGCCAAATTTGGCACTGTATGCTAGTTGTGAATAAAGAACCTTCAGCTAAGATTTATCAAAACAACATCAACAAAAACCGCCTAATCTCAAGTTTAAACACGCTATCTCTGGTGTATAG
Organism: Pterocles gutturalis; assembly: GCF_000699245.1. NCBI lineage: Eukaryota > Metazoa > Chordata > Aves > Pterocliformes > Pteroclidae > Pterocles > Pterocles gutturalis. Next base: position 38,773 of record NW_010110047.1, on the reverse strand, counting down.
CTCTTTTATACAAAATGTCTAGGCTGGAAGGTTGTACAAACCTATCAGGACCTAGGGAGAAAATAAAGGGTCTTTTGAAACATAGATAGCAAATATAAAATAAACTACTTTAGTCTTAATTTCTCACCAGAGATCAAATAATACCTTTAAATGGTATAAAATACAGGAGTGATTAATAATGAACTCATTCTGTTATCAGTTACATCATTAAATTCAGTGAGAACTAGACATAATACGCAGATAGAATTCTTTTAAAATCCCAACATTAAAAACAGAGAGAAAATGATCTTTATTTATGTGTGCAGGACTTGGTTTTAGTAATATTAAGAAAAGTAAATCTTCAAAGTTATTTTTTAATGTGGCATGTTAAAGGTTTCCATAGGTGCATGTGATTTTACCTGATATTTTTCAGCAAATAGGTCAACTTATTTACCATGGTTTGAATGATAAGAAGGGTGATTATGGTTATGAGAACAAAGATAACAGATAACTTAGCTCACAGAAGATCAAAGGAATGGAGATGATCCTGCATATTTGTTTTTTATCTGTAAGACGCTAATTTACTCTCAATTATTAGACATACCATAGTCCGGAATAAAACCTTTGTAGCTAGAGTGCTTGCAGAGTATTGAATAAAGGAAGTGCACTGAATAGAAGGAAAAGAAGATAACACTGAAGAAAGATGTTGGTGCAAAAATAGGATCTACGTCTGCATTCATGCAAGCATTTTGCGGAAGTTATGTTACATTTATAAGTCTAAGCTATAATCGCCCAATAAGCTCAATGCTTGGACTTCCTGTATTCTGGCCAGCGGTAGGATATCAGTGCTGGGACCTTGACTTTGGTTGTTTGTGGGGGTTTTTTGTTGTTTGTTTTTGCCTTTTTTTTTTTTTTAATCTGGTCTTATAATTTAGTCATTTTAAAATAAATCCTGTAGGACAGCTTCATAAAGAAATTAAGCATTGTGGCTCTGAACTTTGCAGTTTGTAGAAGAGTAGCCTCTGGAAAAAGTAAGAGCCTATGGTTAGCATAGCAAAATCAATGTTTAATGAATGCAAAATTAAATATTCTTCTTTTTGTAGAAGTGTAAACATGCAGTTCCAGTCTGTGGGAAAGCACATGATAGCTAGTAATCACAGCTAGGAATGCTCTCCTAGATTTAGTCACTCTTTTAAACTGGTAACTTCAAATGTATTAGCAGAAGGAGGTGTCTGTTGTCAGTGCCATACTTTTGTACTATAAAAATTGTAGTTAGAGCATTCAAACTGAGTGGGACAGATTTGATACCTACCTCATCTGAAGCCATAGGATGAATACTCTGTGTTGGTGACATGCCAGTGTGTGGGAAAACTGTTAAGGTTTTACTGAAATCCCACTTGAGAGGTTAATGTCCTTATATATTTGAGCATGTAAATGTGGATCTCAAAGCTCAGTTTTCTTATTATAAAATGGATGTAAGACTGTATTAAAATAACTTTTTTTTGAGATGCTTAAATGACCTGCTCTTACTTCAGTATCTAAAATCAGGGTGGGGGGATATGTAAAATTAGGTTAATGCTGCTTGTATAGCTTATGTTAGGCTTAACTTGTTTCAGAGCATTAATCTTCAGAACTAAACTTGATGTAGAAAAGAGGGCAGTATGAATTTAAGTATGGTTTTATTTTTATTACAGTTTTACTCAAGGGGATAGAAGTTATGTCCAGGTAAAACACAGTGTCTAAATATGCTGTGGTACAGGTATAAAACAGTCCAAAACACCCAGCTCACCTTGATTAGATTATTTATATCTATTTTAAGAGAGATTTGGTATTGCATGCATTGATAAACCTACTTAAACAGTATTCCACAAAGGAATCCAGCTGTACTTTAAAATTCTATATGGTTTAGAATGTGCATGCTCAAACTTTACTTTGACAAGATGCTTGCCTTAAATCTCTTCCAGACTCTACAGTCACATTAATATAATTGCTTCAAATAAATTTGCATTAGTTTTCACATAGGAACATTCAAAACTTCCCGTCATTGTTGACCATGAGACAATGTTACATGTGTTTTCACCTACTATTCCTTGTTTTATACACTTGGATAGAAGATGAATTGAAAGAAAAGTTTGCACTTGTATTGTGTATAATACAAATAAAGTTCAAGATCTATTTCTTTTCACAACCCAAATGGAAAGTGCTCCTCCTGTATTTTACATGAATTTTACTAGACTGTCCATATTCTGTGGAAGCAATTTATTTAATTTATTCCAGTCAATAATACAAATAATATGATAATTATTTTGTCTGTTGCATAATGAATCTTTTGAAGTGGTAGCTGCTTTAAATCAGATTCTTCTGAGCTGGTAGGAAATGAAGAGGGCTGAAAGTGGAATGCATTGTGGGGAGTTCAAGGTATCTGTAGAAGATGAACAGTTAAACAGGATGCCACTTAAAATGCAGTTTACTGTGGAGGCCAATGATAATCCATGTTTTAACATCTAGTGAATATGAAACAATTTACAGAATGTGCTGTGGCTGGTTTTCATCAAACGAAGAATTTAATAGTTTAAGCAGTAGAAAATAAACAAACTTTGCCTGCAAATTAGAATCTGCAACCAGAATACTGTATGCTGTTGAGAAATAACAGTTCTGCTTATTGAACGAGTCACCCTCTTTTAAGGAAATCTGAAGAAGAGCCAGATAACCTAGCTTCACATTCTGATTGCATGCTGTAAGTAAAAGTCACTGCTTTGATATCTCTGTAATTTTGGGAGTCATGCAATCTAATTAAAATCAAATTATATGTTTTCTTGTTTAAACAGTTCCAGTGAATAGTCTTCAGTGCCACTTGGTAAATTGGTGGACCTTATATTATGAATGTTCCATTTTCTGTCCTTTTCGGTTAACTTATATTAAAACTTCTATATTTTTTATTTTATATGCTTCTCATATAATATGTTGCAGTACAGATACCAATTGGTTTTCAGTCCACTGCAAAACTGAATTTAAATTTTACTGTTTGACATTGGTAGGACAAAAATGGAAAGTTAACTCCTGCTTTCTGATACAAACAAGTTTTCCTTAACTTCAAGAATCTTGCCTATGCACCTGAATGAGATGAGGTCTGCCAGTCTGAATGCCCTTCAGTGTATCATCTGAAAAAAAACATGCACAGTGTTTCTGGTGTGTGAATTCCAGTTGGAACAATGAGAAGTTTGTCAGCAGTTTTTTTCCTTATGGACATTTCCGAAGGTAGAAAGGAAAACCAGGGCCATCACTTTGCTTTTATTTTTCGTCCTTGAAGTTTTCATTACTTGCCTAGGACAGCGAGGTTGGAATCCTACTTACCTCTCTGCCTGCCTGAGAGTGGTAGTGGAGTTTTCAAAGAAAAATCTTTTGTCTGTCATAAGTATCTTTTCTCTGTGCTTCCTTGGAATAATGCCAAACTGAGATACCTGCTTGTCTTTGCTTGCTGTAGCAGTTGCCCCCATTCAGTTGGGAAAGAGCATAGCCATTAGGAAAGGGTCAAGGGAGAAAATGCAGAAGAAATTTGGGTGTGAAGAGTGGGGTAGAAGTAAGGATAAATGGATGGGGATTTTCATAGCATCCAAACCATTGATGTAACATTAGACTGTTGGGACTGAACAGAATAATGTGAGAGGATAAAGCAAATGTGGTTGTGATAGGAAGGTGTCAAGTAAGAAAAATTAATATGCAGAGTAATCCCTTGCTGACTAAAAGGAAGCAATATGGTCCAGAGGTAATGCAGAACAAAACAGTTTTTCCTGCTTAAGAAAAGAGCTGATGAGGATAGACCCCCCACCTGGCAGAATTAGGGAGAAGGAGCTGTGCTCCTGAGGGGTTGTGGAGAGTGACTTCTGCTCTTACAGGGAATATATTCAAAGAAAACATGTACAAGTTGCAAATTGAAGTTGACACAAACTAGTGATTTTGAAGTCCTTCATGCCTTCTGACTCCTGAAATCTATGAAGCTGCCGATTTCATGTAGCTGGAGTTCCCTGTTGAGGGTATTTTGAGTTCCTGTATGAGGGCTTTCGCTCTGTTCTCAGTACAGCCTGAACAGGATCCTGTGCCCATGTGAAAACATTGCAGAACCATGACTAATGGCCATTTCTTAGGATGACGGATGTCTAAAACCCATACTAAGTTGTGGAGAAAACATAGTTTCATAATGCCAGATCTTAAACATGTAATGCTTTGTAGGTTTTTTCCAAAGTGAATTGAAAAAGCTTGCTTTTGTCTTTATGAATTGCTGACTAGCTTGGCAAGACTTTATTTAAAATTCATTGGGCTCATTCTGGGTTAGAACTAGATAGTTATGTACATGCAGATGTGAAGTGGGATTCATATGTTCATCTGAACTTTGGGCATCTATTGTAGGTTTCTTCAGAGAACCTCCAGAGAGAAAAGTTTAGGCCAGGTGTGTCAAATGAGGATCAATACTGATCAGACTTAATGGATAAATTCGATTAAATTAAATTGACTAATGTGAAAATAGTTGGTCATCAATTGTTATTTGTGTTGTCTTCAATGTAAAATTAGAGGTTTGTGGGGGCACCCGTCTGCCCCCTTTTTAAGATACTTCATCTTCACTGACATTAGTTGTAGTAAGCGTTGTAGTATAAACAAGTTGCTGGCAGCTGCAGACTATCTTAACAGTCTGAAACGTTGCTCAGCCAACTCTAGTTGTGTTATAGGCACAAGCTGTAGCCAGGGCCAGTGCACAATTTTCCTAGAATAAGCAGCTTTCCCAAGAGACCTGTTCTTGAAACAGGGTTCATATAGACTTCATAGCAACTATCTGTTCTCCGCTGTAGCACAGCACTTATTTTAAGAGAATAAAAAAAGTAAATGTATCACTTAGCGAATTAATAGCAGCAATTCATATAGGGGATACAGAGGATAGAGACTATCATCCTAGTAGAAAAAGCTAGAAATGAGTTGATATTAGAGTACAGCTTTTTTTTTCAGAACAAAAGTATTTTCCAAAATTTTGAACAGCTGTTTTAGTTTATGTTCTATCAATGGTCCTATAAGCTCTTGCTGTTGAATTTCCTGTGAAATCTGTAATGTTTGTGGACCTTTACACTTCATTTTGAAGCTGTTCACCTGTGGCTTGTGGTTTTGGTTTTTTTTCTGGGTTGTTTTGTTTGTTTGTTTGTTTGTTTGTTTGTTTTTGATGCAGAAGCTAATACAACTCCAGCAATTGTATTTTCCGCCATGTAATAAATTGTTTCTATCCAAAAATGTGTGCTATGTGTTCGGAGGTGATTGTCTGACACTTTGAGGGGGATGGTTTACCAGTATAATCCAACCAAAGAGACCATCCATTTTGCAGGCTAAGAAGGGAGTTTTAATCCCTTGTTGTTTCCCGACTTGGGTAGATAGGCAAAGTTTCAGGAGACCTGTATGCCTTCCATAAGCTACTGAGAAGGAGATGAAATTCTTTTTATAAAGATGTTTACATTTTACCAGTTTACCTCACGAGAGCCACTTATGCTAACATATTTACTGAGACCTGGATGATTTTCAGGCAAGGTTGTTTGATTTTAAACCATCAGCAAAACATTGTGGGGAGGAACAACATCTCTAAGAATTTCTGGCAAAAAAATAATACAAATATAAATGGCAGAATGGTTCTATTACATGCCCAACTACTACATAAAGCTAACTGGATTGTTCAGCATTCAAATTCCCAAAATACCTTATGCTGCTGTGCCAAGACAGCACCTGGCCGGAATATGTCCACAGAGGGACCTGCTTAGTTTCTCTAGATGAGCCATAAGGGAATGGAAAGGGAGGCAGACCATGAATTTTTCTTTCTGCCTTGCAATTAAGGCATCTTGGATGAATGGAGTACTTAAATAGTGTTTTAGCTAGAGACAGGTCAAGTAACACATCTTTCTATGTTTATATGTAGAAGTATGTTCAATGAGTTTTCACAAATACAAAAAAGAAAAAATAATATGATGTTCCAAAACACTTTTGAGGGAAAAGTTAATAAGCTTAGTATTAGCCTTTGCTAATCCCTTTTACTGCTGCAATACAGCTAGGCAAGGTAAAAGTTGTTAACAGGCTGCCTGCAAAAGTGTAAGGACTCAGCTGGTAAGTCTAGGTCGTTTACAGGAGGCATATGCAGGAGTTTCCTGAACATGAATCCATTGTATTGTTAATTATTATAATTAGAAACATTGTTTCTAAGAAAATAAGCTGCTCAGTTGGCTCTGTCTCCCAGCTATTTCTAGGTCAACGCTCAAGTAACATTTAAACTGTCCTGTTCTACCCGAATATTGGCAGCTGCTGCCCAAATTGCATAGCTGCTGCCTGGGGCAGTAGTGCTGCTGGGTCTCATAAGAAGGACTTTGCATTGCAACTCCTACTTTAACTGCCAGATAATCCACCATTATCCACCCAGTCTGTCTATATAAATTCCAGTGTGCTTGGTGTGACCTGACTATCTGATTGTACTAGTTGGTCTCCTATGGCCAGCTACTACTGTAGCACTGTAAGACAGTTGTGTGCTTTACATTACTGAAAGGCTTTAGAAGTATCTTGCAACATCTTGTGAGGAAAACAGGAGTCTCCAGTGCCACAGGGGCACCCAGAGTTTTACACCATGCTGCTGTGCCATTTAACAGGGTTTCTTGGGGTAGTTTTTTCTTTGCCCCCCCGTTAGCACCATGATGACCTGGTGTTGACTACCACCACGTACCTCAGGCACTAGGAAGCAATGCACCATACACAAAAGCTTGTTAGATCAGTCTAACTCAAACAGCATCATTTTTAAACATGAAAACACGCACACTCTCCCCCCGCAATCCTGCCCTGCCACCCCTCATCTCTCAAATCTTTCCAGAGAACTGGGCTTCCAGGGGTGCTGGCAACTGGTGACATTAGAGGCAGTTTAATCCAGAAAATGTTAAAATTTTTAAGGCCTAAAAAGGTAGTGGTAGTTCAAGAAGTATAAGTATTTTCTCATCAAAGTCTCCACTTACTGTAATGTTTCTGTGAGCTATGAAGGGGCTGTGAACATTTCTGTTACAGAGCCTGGGTGAAGCTGTCTTCTCAGAAGAACTTCAGGAGACCTTGTGGGAAAATTCCAGTTAAGAAGTATAAAGCCTGGCCGCCCTGAAATACCAGTTTCTGAATGTTGGAGAATAATCAGGAAAACACTTTATGGTAAGAAACCAGTTGACAATCAAACAGAAACTGATTATCTGAGCTCAAGTTTGTTTATACTTCAGGCTTTTTGAAAGGTCTGTTCAATCTCTTAACTCAGTAAGTGGCTGATTTGTCAAAGGATAAGCTTTTGAAGAAAGCCAGATGGAAGGGCATTGAACTCCTGATTTTGTTTGAAAGAAAACGGACTGTTTTGTTGCAGCATGAGATTGTTTTGTTGCTGATGCTCTGGAAATTCAGCTAGTTTAAGCTATATTTCTTCCTTTCAGTGTTGTTAGTAGCTTGCACAAGCTACATTTTATTAAATTGCAGTGTCATTACAGAGTGTAAAATGAGGAGAACATGATTACAAGACCTGGAGGCTGGACACCTGAGGGCAGGCTGTGCCCTTTCTCGTGACAAAAGCTGACACATGCTTGGCTTATGTGAGGCTCCTTGCTGCTTTGTCCCATCACAGCAGTTCAAAGCAGCAGGATGAACTGCCAAGAGTACAAACAGGACATCAGTGAATATGCAAAATTAAAATAAAGGTAATAAAAATTGCAGCTTTAACTAAGAAATGTGGTTTTTTGAGTTAGGAAAAAAATCCTATTCCTTCTCCTGATGCATTTTTCATTGTTTGCTTGCTTCCTCCCTCCCCCTTTTTTCTCTTTCTTTCTTTCTTTCTTTCTTTCTTTCTATCCCAGTGGATATTAATAAGATTTTGATTTAGGAATATTGAAATGCATTTTTGTGGGGACTTTAACATCAATCTGTGACAGACTCACTTAGGGAAGTGTTTGTCCTTTAAGCACCTAAGATATTCTGCTTATGATTGTAGCCCTGTAATGTTACCTAGCGTTGCTATAAAAAGCATTTCTTGTTAACAATCTCACTGATCCCATCTTCTACTGAATGATCCTCGTGGTGCAGATTTTCACATCATCTCAGATTTTGCTTTTAGTTTTTTAACTGAGATTTCCAACTCTATTAGCCTGTATTTAGTTTCTGTTTGTTTTTTTTTTTTTAAGATGGTACCTGTTTGTCAGCCAGGCTCTTAGGATTCCAGAGAGTTTCACTTTTTCTTTCTTTTCCCTTGTCCTGGGTTAAGCAGAGAGTTAACTTTTTTTTCTCTTCTTCATAAATAGCTATCAAGAAGCTATGTTTTGGATTTATGCTCAGGAGAAAAGTTGATAAGAAAGGCACGTTTATAATTATTGCTAGGATACTTCAAGGTCGTTCAGCTTCTCTGCTCTCTGCAGACAGGGCCGGGGGCGGAAGGAGGGCTGGGAGGGCCCAGCCCTAGCTGTTAGCCCAGGATTTGTTCTACGGTTACTAGATTGAGAACCAGAGCGACCAATAATCTTTTCCATAACATACACGTCATGCCCAGTATATAGGTAAGGACTCCCGGAAGATCGCTCTTTTTTGCCTTCGCTTCCTGGCTCCAGTGGCTTTCGGTTTTGGTGCTCTCTTCTGGCTCCACATTGGTCTCCCAAG
>NW_010110047.1:26721-30098 GCF_000699245.1 Pterocles gutturalis | reverse complement strand
CTCCCGCCACCCACACCCCAGTCAGTTCTCAGTCTGGGATGCTTGAATTGTTATCTCCGTTCAGTGAGTTTTGGGATCCTCCCTCTCCGGGGGGATGGTTAGCTGGGGCCAGGTGGTCGTTTTCCCCCCACTCTGGTCAGCTCTCAGTTCCGGGACGCTGGGACTGTTATCTCTGTTCTGTGAGTGCCTCCGGGAGCAGTGCACCACCCACCCCCCCATCTGGGGGAATCGTGAGTGTAACTCTGGGATCGTTAGCCAGCAACAGGCTGAGCCTTTGGTCATCGGGTTGGGGGGAGGAAGTATCATTGTGTATCACTCATTTGTATATTTGTATATAGTATTATTTTCAATATTATTGTAGTTTAGTTATTAAATTGTCCTTATCTCAACCCATGAGTCCTTTTTTCCCTTTCCCCTAAAAACTGGGATACACATTTAGCAAAAGCCACTTGGCTAGTCAACACTAGAGGATCTGCCAATCGGGCTGGTCCTGCCCAGTCAGAACCTTTACGTACTACCCCTTTAACTCTCTCCCCTGTCGTCGGCTGGGGGGGGAATTGTGTGAGCAGGTGTGTGTGTTTTGGCCCCCAGCCAAGGGCTAACCCATCACATCCCTACACTTCCTGTTTTCTTTAATATTTGTATTTTCTCTTTTTTACATCGTATGTTTTGTTTAAGCGCAGATATGAAAACAGCTGTTTGCTAACAATCATGATACTGCGTCTGAGCCTTGTAATGTCCAAATTCCTGTCTCAGACGTATGCATTTCGGTTCCTTCAAAACCAGTGAAACTGGCTTACCCAGGCACAGGAAAGGGCTTACTTCTAAACAAAGTAGGATAAAACACCCATCAGTGGGGAAGAGTGTTCACTGCTTCTTATTTAGTTACAAAGTGAAGATACCTTAGTGACAGCTGACCCTGAACACATGCCACTTAAAATACTTTATTTTGAGGTTCAGAGGTAGGGTTTTGAGTGAATTCAATTCAAGCAGAAAGCACAGGGAACAGAAGTATCTGGCAGGAAAATAACAGTTACAGAACAAACATTTTTTCATTAATCTTATTCTGTAGGCACCTTGTCCAAACTCTGTAGTGGACAAGAGGCCCTTCATTACTAGTAGAATTCACCCTCCTTTTTGGACCGATGCCTTCTGTGCGTCTGGACCATCCCAGAGTTAATATCTAGAAGAGACAAGCTGGGAGTGGTGTTGGTGGGGTGGTGGCCTTTCTGGACAATAATTTCCTGCCCCCCTCCTCAACATCCTTTGCCCACCCTCAGCAAGACCCAGTTATTTTCTCTCTCTTTTCCCAACTCCATGAAGACGCAAGCCTAAATGAGATGGTTTCTGCACAGCCCTCCTTCTCTGCTAGGTAAAAGGAGAGAGCAGATGGTGTAAGTGCAGTTCAGCAACCTGCAAGGCAGGGGAAGAGTGCTCTGTGCAGTGCTGTCCATGCTTTTCAGCCTCACCTTTGAAAACAGAAGCACCAGGGGTACGGTGTACAGCAAGGGGAGCAGCCCACATCTTGGGCACCCGGCTTTGCCTGCTGTGGATTCATGTTCCCTCCAGGGTGGCTGTGTGTTGAAGTGGCCCTGGTTAATGGCAGGGATACCTTATGAGCATAAGCAGGGGCAGGTAAGAAAACAAAGAAAATGCCAAACAGTGCAAGATGTCACTGTGAAAAAAAAACCAAAACCCCAACAACCCTATGTTTGCTATCACAGACCTGCTTTTGGCAGCACATTTGCAGGAGACTTCAGGCTGACCAGACCTTGGGCTTAGTCTGTCAGGTAGGCTGCTGCGCACAGGCAGTATGGAATGAGCCTTCTTGCAGCTGGGAAATCACGGGTACATCTGCTGGGCTGGGGGCTCACACTGGGAACTGGAAAAGTGGAGGAACTACGCAAGCAGCGTAGTGGTGAGGCCTTCCTCTGACCAGAGCATCCCAGGCTTGAACTGCAGTGCTGGCACCCGGCTGAAGATGAGGTGTTCCACCAGCAGGCATAGCATCGGCCATCGCTCTTGCACTCGGAACATTTAAGCTGGCACAGCAGTAGCAAAAGTGACATCACGAGCCTGCTCAGCTGCAGAGTAGGAGATGAAGGATGGCCAGAACCAGCCAGGGGCCAGCAGAGAAAGCCAGCTTTTCTGCTGAACGTGGGGCAAGCCACACGAGTGAGGATAACCTAGTCACAGCCCCACTCTTCTGTGTCCAGGGCAGGGAAACCCAGCAGCAGAGCCCGAGGGTGTCCCAGGCCCAAAGCGTGGCCAGGATCAGCGAGGTCACAATGTTCTGCCCCGCTGCTCCCTGCTCAGGCTTTGGAGGTAAAGCTGGTCATGTTCAAGATGTTTGCTGTTGTTCATGCAAATGTAATAAGCACACTCACCATGTGTGAGAAAAAAGGGCCTTGAGCCTCTTCTGTAAATGTCCAGGCCTCTTAACATGCTGCAGGCATTCTTCAAACAGATGGTATGGATGCCACCCTACATTTACTGAGTGGAGAAATTGAACAGGGGAGATGATGTAAAGACAACTGAAGTTATAAACTTTCCTACTTAAAAAAGCTGTACAGCCAGTGGTCTTTTTAACATCTGAGTGGACATTCCTGGCAGGTCTTGTGGGTGGTGTGGCACTTTTCCAGCGACAGATGCAGGTGTTGAAATTGGGCTGGTTAGTAATTAGGCTTGATCTTAGTCTTGAAACTGCTCTGTCTTCCAGCCAGTCGCCTGAAAGAAATCAAGGGTGAGGGAAGTTGATTTGTCTCCTACCATGGGGATGTGGATGGTTGCATCTTTACCAAAGGTAAGCCTTGCATGGGAAGACAACTTCAAAAAAGCAGTTAATTAATTATTTTAAGTTTTGTAGAAGTGGTGCATCATCACTGGTCAGAGAGATGAAAACACATGAACAATATATTTCTGAAAGGAAGGAAGCATTTTGAACCACAGGGGTTTTACAGCAGTTTTGTGACCGGTCAGCCAAAACCTGACCAAGCTCCTGGAAGAGACACCAGTGATGCTCCTGCTGCAGGATGCTGGGGGCAGAAAGGCTGCCAGGTGGTACCCACCAGCTGGTCCCTGGACAGGGCTGTGAGTATGCTTCCCAGGCTCCCTCACTAATGCCAGGGAAAAAAACCCAGTCTCCCTGACCATGGCAGAGGCAAGGTCAACATAAGTACAGCAAAATTTGCAGGCTTATTGTGCTGCCTCAAACTGTAGTGGCTGGGCAGCAGCTCCTGGACAGGATCCTGGAATAACACCAGTCACATAATTTGCAAACTTTCACATTTGCTTTTTCATTCCCTAAATTCATCCCCTCTATTATCCTTATCTCATCCCAAATAAATAACATAAATGACCAGATCAGCATTTCCCAG
>NW_010110047.1:22639-26690 GCF_000699245.1 Pterocles gutturalis | reverse complement strand
CTCCCCAGGGAGAGCGATGGCTGCCAGGAGCTATCCTTACCCTTATCAACACAAACAACACAGTTTACATGAGCTAATCAAAATTGGGAATACAAGATAGTGTGGGAGTAATTTCTCAGGATATGAAAGAAATGGCTATAGCCCTAACAAGATTAGCAGAAGTTGAGAAATGTGTACGTTGTTACTGAGGACAATGTTCTGATTGTTGGGGAAGCAGCTAGAGGACTGAATGCAGATGGGTGCATGTTATAGAGAAACACTATTAACAGAGGAAACAGCAGTCTCAGAAGCAGAAAGCAAGATCTGGAGACTAAAGGCATAATAAAAATCCAATTGGTATTGCCAAGATAAAACAACTTTAAAAACTGTTTTCATTGGTTCATAGTTCCAGAGCTGTAAACTGGTCATTGCCTTGTTGGCTGTGTTTGTGGCAGATGCATGAGGATGTGATGGGGGGAACAGCCAAAATACCAGCTGAGAGGACACTTTGTCATGGAGGTCTGTAGCCCTGTAGACACGGTATCTGGCACATGTAAAGCATAGAGCTGCCATATGGGGCTGGTCAAACTTCTTTGGGCATTTAGGGTATGAAGGGTAATGATGTACCTGAAATTACATCAGAGGGGGTGGTTAAGACAGATGGAGATTAATTGTTTTCAGATTTCTCAGACTGTCTTGTGCATTGCTCGTTTGACTCTCATGCAGTTCACGCTTGGAGCCTGTGCCCATTTTGGAGCAGAGCAGGAGCAGACCTGAGGTGGGCAGGTAGGTGCTGAGCTTGATGCTGGGACTGGGCTTAGCAGAACCTTGAGATGTCACATCTCCTGATTGCCACTGCCTTGCTGTGCTTGCTGCCTTGCACGAGAGCCAAGAGAGTTAACACAACTGTGTGATGTAGAAGAAATAAAGAAGAACTGCAAGAAATATTAGATAATAAAGCAGCAGGACCAGATGGGTATGCAGCTGATTTTATGGGACATTCTGAGATAAATTACTTCAAATTGTAAATTAAGTTTGTTAATGCACTTTAGAAACAAAATGTTTTCCCCGAACTTGATTTATCCCACCAAGAAGAAAGCTGGAGAAGTGTAGAGTGTACAAATCTATTTCATTGTCTACAATAATTTTAGAAGTCATTGCTATTAGATTAGGGGCCAACGTTATAGGATTTTCTCAGGACAAGTTTGCTAGAAGCCATTGCTCTGTTAATCACAGCATAAAGTGAGTATATTAGCTTTGCATTAGCATTACAATTTGATTGACTAGTATCTCAGCAGGGGATTCAGTTTACCTCCTGAAAAAGGAATCCACTTACTCAGCCACTCACTCTCTCAACCTGCGTACTGGAAGAGCAGCGATGGCCCTTTCCACTGCTGCTCTGGGAAGTGAGGCGCGCTTGACTTGCATGTGTCGGAGCTGCCTGGCACCTTGCACTGCTGGCCACGTGGGCTCTGCACAACCTCATTGAGTGCTGGTGTAGGGGCTCTGAAAATGCTGATACAGCCATTCACAGCAGTGGACACCAGCTCAGTGTGTAGTAAATTATGCCTTTGTGTGAAGCTAAAAGTACACCATGCATGCAGTAATTTATGTAGAGTAGTGTATGCTGTTCTCAGTGCCTTGCAATAATAATTGTGATTTATTGCCAAGAAGTATTTCTGGTTTTTAGGTTGTGCCATTCAAACCCAGATTTTCTGTCTGTGTAAGATGCAATATATCTGTATATATATCCATATGGGTGATTGCCTGCAGAACCATTTCTGTCAGAGGTGATGTTTTTGAATGACATCACCCAGTTACCAGAATTTGGGTTGTTGTTCAGCATCTCTGTTGTACATGTATTTGTATGTTATCACTTGCTGGGATGTATATATACATATTCATACAGATACATACGTACAAATATGTATGCATACATATGTATGTGTATATGCTATATAAACATCTATCCAAAATAAATGAATAATTATTCTACTTAGGCATGATTTCATGTAACAATGTCAACCTTAGAATTGTAAATTTCTGTCTGCTGGGAGAACACTTCTTCTCCCCCATTAGTGTTTGCTCTGAAATTGCAGCACAGGCTAGCTAATACAAAATTGTTTATTGCAGGAGGTGAGCACAGCTGAATCAGGTCGGAGTGTCCCTCCCTCCAGGTGGCCACAGGGTCACTGCTGTCTGCTCAGGTAGAGGTACTCATCTGCTACAGACATAGTACAGGCACAAGATGCCCCTGTAGCTCTGATGGTCCTTAGGCTTTCCAAATTCAAAGAGGAGCCCACCCGGGAGCAGCCAGGGCTGATGATTTCTGCTCCAAAGGAAGGGACATGAGCTTCTCTGTGGGGCTGTTGCTGTCTGCTGTGCAAAGAAGCAGCCTCATCTGCAGATGAAGAGTATTATTTTGATGAGGCTTTATTTATACCCTGATGACCAGATATGAAGGAACACCAGGCTGAGCTCTACGTCTTCTGAAGCTTTTACACTTTTTTTTTTTTTTGAGGCGCCATTAAACCTTTTAATAACATTGTCAGTTTTATACGTACTTTGCCTATGTGAACTGGAAATGAGAGCAATCCTCTCATGGTCAGCAATGTCTCCATGACTTGTGTAGGACTCTACACCTTGCTCTGAGGCTGTGTGTGCTTGGGATTTCCCCGACCCACGTGCAGGGCCTTGCATTTAGCTTTGTTGAACTTCATGAGGTTGGCATGGGCCCACCTCTCAAGCCTGTCCAGGTCGCTCTGGATGGCATCCCTTCCCTGTAGCATATCAACATGCACCACACAGCTTGGTGTTGTTGGCAAACTTGCTCAGGGTGCACTCTACCCCTCTGTCCATGTTTCTGACAAAGATGATAGCACCAGTCCCAGTACCAATCCCTGAGGAACGCCACTCGTCACCGGTGTCCATTCGGACTTTGAGCCGTTGACTGCAACTCTCTGAGTCTAACCATCCAGCCAATTCCTTATCCAGCGGGTGGTCCATCCATCAAATCCATATTTTTCCAATTTGGCCACCAGGATGTTGTGCGGGACAATGTCAAACACTTTGCAGAAGTCCAGGTAGATGACATCAGTTGCTCTTCCCTTGTCCACCGATGCTGTAACTCCATCATAAAAGGCCACCAGGTTTGTCTGGCATGACTTGCCCTTGGTGAAGCCATGCTGGTTGCTAATCACCTCTCCTTCATTTTCTATGTGCCTTGGCAGAGCCTTCAGGAGGATTTACTCCATGATCTTGCCAGGAACAGAGGTGACTGACCAACCTGTAGTTCCCTGGGTCTTCTTTTTTACCATTCTTGAAAATGGGCGTTATGTTTCCCCTTTTCCAGTCAATGGGAACTTTACCAGACTGCCATGAGCTTTCCAATATGATGGTTGATGGCTTGGCAACTTCATCCACCAGTTCCCTCAGGACCCATGGATGGATCTCATCAGGTCCCATTGCCTTGTGCACCTTCAGGTTCTTTAGGTGGTCTTGAACCTGATCTTCACTTACGGTGCGTGAATCTGCCTTCTCCCAGTTCTTACCTTCACTTTCTGCAACTTGGGCAGTGTGACCAGAGCTCCTGCTGGTGAAGACCGAGGCAAAGAAGTCATTGAGCACCTCAGCCTTCTCCATATCCCTTGTTGCCAGGTCTCCAGTTTCCTTCTGGAGAGGACCCACATCTTCCCTAGTCTTCCTTTTATCACCAACATACTTGTAGAAGTTCTTCTTGTTCCCCTTTATGTCCCTGGCTAGATTTAATTCTATCTGGGCTTTAGGTTTCCTAACATCATCCCTGGCTGCTCGCACAGCCTCTTCGCATACCTCCCAGCTAACCTGTTCTTGCTTCCACTCCCAATATATTTTATTTTTGTGCCAAAGTGAGTCTAGGAGCTCCTTGTTCATCTACGGAGGCCTCCTGGCATTCTTGCCTGCCTTCCTCTTTCTGGGGATGCACTGCTCCTGTGCTTGGAGGAGATGGCCCTTGAATACTTACCAGCTTTCTTGGGCCCCTATTCCCTCCAGGGCTTTGTCCCATGACACTCTGCCAAGCAGGTCTCTGAAG
>NW_010110047.1:0-22565 GCF_000699245.1 Pterocles gutturalis | reverse complement strand
TGGTCACTGCAGCCAAGGCTGCCCTTGAGCTTCACATTACTCACCAGCCCCTCCTTGTTGGTAAGGACAAGGTCCAGCATAGCACCTTTTCTCGTCGGTTCCTGTATCACTTGGACGAGGAAGTTGTCATCAATGCATTCCAGGAAACTCTTTGATTGCTGGTGCCCTGCTGTGTTGTCCTGCCAGCAGATATTGGGGTGGTTGAAGTCCCCCATGAGGAGCATAGCTTGTGAATGCAAAGCTGTTTCTATCTGTTTGTAGAGGGCCTCATCCACTTGGTCTTCCTGGTCAGGTGGCCTGTAGCAGACCCCCACTACAACATCTCCTTCCTCTGCCTTCCTTCAACCCTGAGCCATAAGCTCTCTGGCGGCTCCACATCCAACCCCAGGTGGAGCTCAGTGGATTCCAGCTGGTTTCTGACATAGAGGGCAGCACCCCCTCTTCTCTCCTGCCTGTCTTTCCTAAAGAGTTTATACCCATCAATTCCTGTACTCCAGTCATGAGAACCATCCCACCACGTCTCAGTGATGCCAATTACATCATAGCCCTGTACACACGTCTGTAACGCTTCTTGCTGTGTCCCCATGCTCCATGTGTTAGTGTGCAGGCGTTTAAGTGTGTGCCATGCATTTCACAGAAAAGCATGCTAAGAGGTTTTCTAAACTGTAACAGGTGTTTTTAAACTTTAACAGGTAGTATTTCTCATATGCCTGCTATTGTAAAGACAGACTCTTAGTTTCTTAGCAGTGCTTCTTATAGGCCTTGGAGGTGAATAAAAATTACCATTATAGTTTTAGAAATCGCTACAGTGTAATTTTTTTTACCTAGCAGTTTGTGACTTAGGACATATCAACACCTTGGATCTCTAGGAAATTATATGTTCCCTGCAGAAGCTGAGAGTCTCTTTTTTTCTCAGTAATTTCTAGGTTTGTAAGACAAAATCTAGGACTGATTCAGGATAAAACACTGCCTCTAAGGTTTTCTATATAAAGAGGGAGGAGGAGAAGTATTTCTGTTGTTTAATCGATCCATTGTTAGCTGTCTTCAGTCATCCAGAAGCCTTTATGGCCATAGACTCCAAGACTGAATATGGCTGTACCACGTAGCAGCTCCAGCACAATTTTTCCCCACCTTTTTCTAGTGTTGCTGTGCTGTGCTTTCCTCGGTAGGTGGCAAACTTCACAAGCTATAGCTGGCTGGATATTTTTTCAGGCTTTCTACCTTAAATAAAATAGCGTGTCCTGGGAAAGATTTGCTTGGACCTCATCCAAATGATATTTCCCTTCTTTCACTTGCAAAAAAGGAGCCATTATTGTTCCTAATTAAATTATTTTCTTTTCTGGGCTGATCTATGAAAAAGCTAGAGCTGCTGCAATGGAGTATTTACTTTCTGTGTGCAGTGCTCTTTGAGATTGTTGAGTAAACAACAGGGAAAATGCCCCTGTTTTTGCTATTTAAAAAAAGAAACACCTCGCATCAACTCCATTCATGAAACACAGGCCTGGTTTGTTGATGCCATAGGAGAATCATTAGCTAAAATAAGAATATGCACTGCCATCTCTTTCTGTATAATAAATATTCTCTGGTGCTGCCTTTTGTTTAGTGCCATTATTAAGTGTGGGGAGAGCTCTTGCCATTCTACATACCATTGAAACAGTGGTAACCTTCAAAAAACTTAAGAGGTTCCTCCCGTATATAATTAAATGACTCTTGTGTTTCAGTGACTGTATAATCTAATTTCGGGTAGTGTTACAGACTAAGTAGCTGAGTGGTACAGAGAGCAGGATATGCTTTGGTATCCCAGCAGGTTTTCTTTTCACTCATGGACCTGTGGCATTACTACTAAGCACCAGTGGGCTTTGCAGAGGAACTAATGTCTCAGGAGACATTTGGAAGGAAAGAAACTGTATGTCTGATGTACAAGGGCATTAAGAAAAGAGTTTAAAGCATAAAGGGCTGTGGCAGGTTGGCTTGACTCTTATCAGAATTTCTAGAAACGCTTGTTATCACATTTAGAGTGTAAGATGTACACTTAATTTGCATATTATTTTGTATAGACACTTGTTCTGTAGTGTTTCTCACACTAGGAAGAGAGAGTGAAGAAAACTGGACAAACAAACATAATGAGCAACGGAGAGATTTTAATATAAGATTTGGAAAGAACTGGAGAGCTTCAGTAGCTGTGAGGACAGTCCAGCTGAAACTTGTTGCAGCTGGTAGGTTTACTTTTAATGATACTGAATTTAGACAAAGAACAAAGCCCCTCTATTCCACAGCAACTACGTCATCTGTGGGAACATTTCTGGGTCTGTGAAGGAGAGATTGCTTGCTCATTAGCAAGAATTAAGTGGTTTTGGGGGGAAGATTGAAACCAGTTGGACTGGCAAGGTACTGTGGTCTGGACTGGAATCTGCTCTTTTGAGTGGTGATGATGACAAGCTGTGCATTCAGGGGCAGATCATTTCATTACTCTGTGCCTCTGTTTATTTGCACTGCCAGCCATGAGGTCTTGAAAAAATAATACAGATTGTTTTAAAATGTGACATCTGCTTTTTGAGCTGGAGGCCCCAATCCTGTGGGGTTCATGTAAACTGAGGAAAGCATATTGGCTTTCTGTGGGAGAACTCTGTTAATCCTCTCCTCATCCTTGGATCTCCTGTGTAACCCGCGCCTTGTATTTCTTCATCCCTCCACCTGCATCCTCAGTAAATGTATTAACGTAATCACCATAATCAGTTTCACAATACAACGCCCTATTTTCTATCTCCTAATTTCTGCTATCTCTCTACTCTTGCTCTGCATGTTCCCCTATACAATTATTGAGCCTGTCTGAACTTGTGTTCCTTTTAATCTTGTTATCCCCCAAGGTTCCAGGTGAGATTTGCTCTTCCTACTTTGTCCCTGTTGTGTCCCTCCTCTTTTTTTCTTCTCTCTTCATGCCCCCACCTCGTCATTTTTTCATCTATGTCCCCAGTTTGTGACGTGGCAGCCACCTTCCCCGGGGGAAAACTGGGTCCTAAGGAAGCAAAGTAAAACAGTAGGAGCTCATAGCCTTCCTGAGTAGACATAGACATCTTTATTAGGCCCAGTGGGGTTAGAATGGGAGACCAAGACCCATTTCAGTAAGGAAAGACATTACTGTGTGGGGGAAAAGAAGCCCAGTGTAGCACTGGAAGGAAAACGTGACTCTCCCAGTCAATAAGAGGGCCTCAAAGCACAGCAATGGAGAAAGATTTTGAAATGGTGGTCCTCAAGGTCTGCCTCTGACTGCCCTTATCAGAAGAAAGAAAAAGCTTGAACTTCATAATTCACCAGCTGGGGGAAGAGTGGAGAGCAAAGCTGGTGCCTGCATATCAGGGTTTGTCGTGTCTGCAAGCATCTAGGACATCAAGCCAGAACGGAGACAGTGTCCTTTCAGGGTCATCCCTTGCAGTCAACTGTGGAAGAGGAAAGAAGAAAGGAGCCATCTTGCACTGACCTGGCTAATGCAGTCAGGTTGTCAGGCAAAACAAAACAGATACTTAAAGGCATGATGAAAATGGAAATCAAAGCCCGAGAGCTGCAAAAAATGTTGGGAATGAAATTCAGGGAAGGGTGGAAGCAGACTGATGTGCATGTGCTGAGCTGAGAGCAGAGAAAGATGCTGGTAAGGAGGCACATCCATTGTGGAGCTTGTGCTGAGAAGAACCAAGTCTCTCGGGAAGCTGTGAGGAGTGTCTTGGGAAACACAGTATAATTTACAGGGTGGAAGGAGACGGTGGGGATGGTGGGAAGGAGAGAGACTGAACATAGCTTAAAATATATGCCTCAGGGTTTAGCTGAAATATACACACCTGGCCACTGATGTCCAACCAAATGTGCCTGGTTTCTTTCCTTCTCCACTCCTGCCTGGCACAACCTGAAGTCTGGCCCAGGGTTCTCAAGCTTAGCCACTATCACCACATTTGCCTACACCAGGCAGCACATGTATGTACTGCTGGGCAGCGGGTGGGAGTGAGGGGAGGTGCACAGTGCAGAGGATGCAGCCCTGTCTCCTGGCAGCATAGCATCGTAGTTGTGGGAAACATCAGCCCATCCAGGCTGCACTGGCACCGGAGTACTGCACCCCCTGCTGTAAGGGAGTATCAGGCTCCAAGGGTTTGGGTCTGCCTCCTCACACATTAAAGCTGCTTGAGGAACCTTAAAAGTCTGAAAAGGGGGGCAGAAAGTAAAAATGCTCTTGGAAAATTGTTTTCTGTTAAAAGTGTAGTTTCTTTTTGCGTTTGCTATAGAGAGGATGAATTTTTCTCCATTTGCTTCCCCCAAACTGCTGGTGTAAGTCCAGCTCAGACATCTTTGTGTTGTTACACAGCCTGGGCACCTCTGATGTCTAGTAGCACACATGTCCTGTGCTTTTAGGAATTAGCTGGTTAGTGAGTGCCTCTTCAGGAAAAGGGCTTTTAAATATTCCTAAAGGGGCAGCATGGTGACAAATAAGAATTACTTTTACCCTTGCTTCATTTTAACTACACAACAAAAACTTAAGAAACAACATGAGTAAATACTTAGGGAAAGTGCGAAGTCTCACTGAGGGACCTTTCATGGAGATATACAGTACAAATGAAAAGAAGAAAGACCATGACCTCCTCTGCTGGCCAAGACAACCAGTAGTTCACAAGGGGCTGACTCAGCTGGGCCTCCCATCCCCTGTTGCACATGCTTTGAGTTGACTTTTACAGCTAACCTCAACAGTGTTCCTCCACCTCCTCAGCCTGTGCCTGTTGGTGGAACAAATTGAAGCAATCTGCACTGCCCTCATAGGTCAGGACCTCCTTCCTTTGCATCCCGCCCATCTAAGCCAGCTTGTTTACCAAGTGCAAGAAAGTTGGAGAGAAACAGACGGATGCTTACTGATGTCCTGTGCAATCTGATGGGCTGCCTGCTGGATAAAGGAAAAGCTTAGCCGGGACTCCACAGGGGCTGAAGACAAAAATTGCAAGTAGCAGTGCAGTGGAGACATTCTGTGCTTCTTTGTGGCCATGTGGTTTGCAGTATGTAATGTCACACACCATTGAAAAATACTCTAATGCATACTGCAGCTCTGGGATCTTTCTGGATTTTGGCACATGCTTTTTTTTTTTTTTTTCAGAACAGGTGGTGAGGTTAAAAGTGCATGTTGTGTTTGACACATGTGGCTCAGCCTGGGTGTGGAAAATACAAAGTCCACCCAAAACCACTCTGCTTAGTGCCTTTCCTGAAGCTGCATACCAAATTGTCATTTGTGATATGCATTGCCTGTAACTCTTTACAGTCCTGCTGGGACTACCTTTTTTGTTCTGTGTGCTTGGAAATGTTAGAAACAAAACCTCTTAAAGGCAATGACTGTCCTTTTCAGTGGAATTATAATGAGTCAAGCTGTTTACAAATTTATGTTTTGGCACAAAAAGGGAAAGCATTTGTAAAACTTTTTCCCTTGTTTCACTATCCTCTTGGCCTCATGCTTACATCTACTAGGCTGTTTTATCAGTATAGCTTTGCACAAGAAAAGGGACCTTAAGCAGATGCAATACGAAATCAGGCTTTGTCTTTTAACTGTCATTTTCTCTAATTGTTTATTTATTTATCCAATCACTTGGGCTTCAAATTGTTCAGAAATGTCTAGGATTTGCAGTTCCTCCTGAGGATCAGTGGTTTGTGTGAATTAAAACAATTTCTGGAGTGAGAACCTACTTTTCTGCCAGAACGATTGTATGAATTCCCCATTGACTGGGAGATTTAACAGTTAAGCAAGGTTGACAAGAATCTCTTCTGATAGCATGCATGAAACCTTTCTGGCCTCTAGCCCCAACTTTCAACTATTGCCTTTTCTTGGGATAACCTGCATGTAGTTGTTGCTCTGCTGCAGAAGATACCACCTGTGATCTGAAGTTGAGTGGTGGTGCAAGGAAATGTAGCGGTTACCATACCAGGATTATTAACTGTCAATTGTGGCAAAGTGAAAAAAAACCCCAACATTAAGACCTAATACCAACCGTAATGGAACAATTAATGTGTCACAATTCCTGCAAAATAGGCAAGTAAGAACAGAGTCAAGCTAGGAACAGAAATAATGAAGGTGGCTTAGCCAAGGAGGGAGCATTCAACATTTGTAGTTTTCTGTCAGGAAAACTTGCTTGTTGGCTTTTTAAAAGCATTGTTTTGGAGGCAGTGGATAGCCTAGTAGTCCAGCTATCCCCTCACCTTCTTCCTGATGTGCAGCATGAGCGGACTGAAATGGAAAAGATTAAAAAAGAAGGCAAAACGTTAGTTCTTCCTGCAGTCTCACAAAGAAATGAGGGAGCAAACAGCTTGCTAAGGTCTCTCTTGCCAAGGTTTCTTTTCACAAAGGCAACCTGACCTGCTAGGTAGATGGCTCAGGTCCCTGCAGTTTTTCTGCACAGCACAGCTGAGATTGACACTTAGCTGAAGCTGAAGCATTTTTTACTATTCTGGGCATAATCATGAATTTTCCAGGAGCTGCATCGAGGAATGCATTTGATGACTGTAGACAAATTCCGAGTTTTCAGTGCTCATGAGGAGGCACCTCTCACACTGCTGTACAAAGTGCAAAGGAAATGGCATGAAGTTTTGTTCTGAAAGACTTTGAAATTCCAATGTCAATCAAGGAATTTTACTGGTTGCTTAATTGATTACTGAGAGGCAAACTGTCAGTAACTTCTTGTGATGTTTAGCTCATTAGTTCCACCAGTCAGTAGATGCAGACATGGCAGGAGCAGAAAATCCTTCATGAAAACAAGTGGAAAGACAGAAAAAGAGCTTTGTTCTGATTTGTCTGAAATGCAGAGATTAAAATGAGAAGCTACACATCCCAGTTTGGTTTATTCCATCACTAAGGCATTCTCATGATGACTGGTTTCATAATGGCACCTTCTCTGCCCCAACATGGAGTTACACCTTGTGTGGATTCAGCCCATTATGACTATTTTTGGATTATTTCTCTTGGTTGTTCTGGTGCAGCAGCAGCTGTATTATTCCTTGGATAATCTGCATCATTTTATGTCAGTCCTCAAGAAGTGAGGCATGCCATGGAAGGTGGCAAAGCCAAGCTACGTGAGCATATGGGCTAGACTAGAACAAGACGTGAACAGCACACGGTGGTAAAAGGATTAGATTGTTAGGCTACAATAGCACAGGAATGTATATAAAATTATGGAGGCTGTTAATATGTTTTTAAAGGCTTTAAGGACTTTGCTTAACCACTTAAAAGTAATCGTTCATGACAAAGTAGAACTTATAGCTTGCTTAACACTCTTGCTTAGCACTAGCCTTTTATCTGATTGGAGGAACAAACTTGGGAAGCCCCAGAACCAATGTGAGACAGAAAAAGGAGACATAAAAACCACTAGCCTAAACCACAGCTCCAGAAACAGGAAAAAGAACAACACGCCTAGAGAAGCAAAGGACCCATTGAGATATATGAAAATCCCAGACCCGAATATTAGTATTGGACCAGGCTGTCATGTGAGGGGTGTGAACTTAAATTGTGAGGGTATAATTGCCCAGGGATTTTGGTGTTTGGGGTCTGTCTCTGGAGGCACCCAGCTCGAGCTGCCTAAATTTGTGCACTATAGATAGAATAAATTATGCTTTTATTTCAATTTGACTTGATTAGTTATTGAGAAGAGGAGCCTGGAGACAAAATTTCCTTAACAGGCAGAGGACATTGGAACATACAATCTCATTTCTTCAGTGAAAAGCAGTTCCTGGCAAGAGCTGCAGAAGCTTTTTTCCAGGCATCAAAAGTGGTGCACTGATTTTTTTTAGATAGTGTCTATCTAATCCATAGGTCGCGCCTACTGATTTTTTCTGTCTTGCTGTTTAACAGGCACAAAAGTTAGAAATCAGTAAAGTGCAGAGATTCTAGGGACTGGAAGAAAAATCCTAGATATAAAAGAATCTTCAAGTCAGAAAACATGTGACTGGACAGAGAAGTCTTCCACCTCTCTATTTGCACTCTTTGGAATTGGGCAAGCCAGTGCTCACCTTTCCATTCCTGTGTGTCTCCAAATGAGGATAAATGTAATACATTTGTGGTGTTACTTGTTGAAATATTTTACACAAACTGAAGAGATATTTTCTTGGGTTAGGTTAATGATACCCCCACGTAGAGATCTATGCCTGTCCTAAACTACCATCACTAAAATCAAAGGGAGCTACTACATTATTCAAAGCCACTGATTCCTCTCAAAGAAACAGAACCTGCTCCTTCTTTTCGTGATGTAAATCCTTCATGAAAAGTTGCCCAATATAGAATGCAGAAGAGCCCTCATGCTGTGAAGTGATTGTCTTAGAATGGACCAGTTTCCAATTTGCTCTATGGTAACATAGTAATAAGAATGATCTCCTTAAGAAGAACCTTCTAGGAACTTGGGTTCCCACCCTTTAACTCATCACCTTTTCCCCTTTTGTGGCTTTGGAATGAATGTTTTTTCTAATAATTCCTTTCTCTCTTCAATGCACTAGAAAGGGCATCTGTAGAAAATTATCTGGATTGTTTCTGTACTTAAATACCTCCTCAGGTTCCTGAAATTATTCTTGATGGTTTTTTTGCACATAAATCTTCTGTCTTTGTGGTAACAATGAGTGGGTGTTTTACCCCTTCTGATCACATCTCTGACTGTTGGCGTCAGTGAGGAGGAAAGTGTATGCTCATTCTGCTTCACTGAGATCTCCCCTCTAAACTGCAGAACCGTACTTCAGAAAAACTGCCCCCTCCTGCCATCTAATTGCTCCCTTTGACAAGTTACCTTGCAGCCATTGTCTCCTCTGTTTGATCTTCTGGTATCTGTTTCTGACCCTAAAATTGAACTAGTATGTACAAATCATAGCTCTGTGTTTCTCTCCCTGAAGCTCGTTGCTATGAAAAAGACATAGTGGCTCAAAGGCAGGAAGAGCAGCCACCAGTTACATCCTTTCCAGTGCCATGCTCCTGGGCATGCCTGTGGCTTGTTGGTCAGTGAACTGAAACATGTAAATAGGCCCTTGTATTATGGGCTCTACTTGCTCTGTCAGGTCAGTTTTTCTCCCAGAAATGTAACATCTACCATCTTTTGTCTTGCTAGACTAGAGAGGGCTTCTGATTTCATCGTCTCTTGTCCTTTGCATTCTCTTTTGCTCTGCAGCATATCAAAATACTGTGCTGCAACCTCTCACAACTGTGGTGAGGGGAATGGAGCCCCTACTCTAAACTAGAGAGCCAGCCTATATATTTAGCTAAAATCCTTAGCAAAGCTTCTCCACTTCCTGCAAGTTGTTTTGTTTCAGCACAATCTAAGTGCAAATTCGTTAAAAATAATGGAAAAATCTGGCTTTTATCACTTTAAATCTTACAGAAAGTCTTATTCTGTGTGTTCCCCTGAATATTCCACAGCTTTCGTGAACCAAAAACTGCTTTACAATGGCATCTTCTTTAACAGTTATTTCTGGCCACGTTTTTTTAATCAAGCATCTAGCAGAAGACCACACAGGGAGCTGAGTAATGCAATTTAGAGGGCAAGCCCTTAGTGTTCAGGGCCCCTTAAAAGCCAGGGAGACCGCAGAATTGAAAGCTGGCTGGAAAAATGTCTTGATAGCCCTCAATAGACCTCAGGTCTGGCCTAATTCCCCATCTGCTTGCATATACAAAATCTGAAATTAGGTGAGCTCATCTTGCTGTGTGCTGTGAACTTTTTGCACCAGCAACCCAAGTGTGGCACCAAGCTTGCCTCAGCGCTGAGGATGGGCCCGGGGCAGCAGCAGGATTAGAAACCCACAGTCAGGGTGTAGGGCTAGTCACAGTGACCTGCTCTTTTGTGGCACCATCTGTTATCTGAATGTTGACTGTGGTGCAAATACTAAGTATTTTTGTGTGTGTCTTAGTGATATCCCAGGTATTTGAGTCTCCTCTTCTGCAATACCTGTTAATATCTGAAAGAATTAATTGAGGTTAATACTCCCATAAGCTTTCACCTGTGACTTGCGCTTCACCAGCCGTGCTGTTGGTTTGAATATGTGTCAAAGGAATATTCTTATTTTGGATGTTTTTCAGAAGCTCTGATATGTTTTGCTTGGTTTATTGTGCTTTTTTTTTTTTTTTTTTTTTAATGTGTAATCCTCATCCTTCAGCTTATCTATTAGCTGTGCAAACTCTGTAAATTCAGAGTAGCAATCAACTGATTGCCAATTTTCCTTGTTAACATTTAGTATGATTCCTGTCCTTAGCTGTGACATTCCTGAGATTTCACGATCCTGTTTCCTTTCTCACTGGGATATCTGATCTGGCTACGTGGTTGGAATTTAAAACACAAAAGCACAATTGCAAGCAGTTTATTGCTAGTCTGGTCGTAATTTCTCTTGCGCTTTGCAGTTACTATTCATGGCTCAATTGGCTGCTCTTCATCCATTAGTAACAGAGATGCATCTCTCAAGTAGTGAAACTATTTGCAAGGCACCTGGCCAGTCATTTATAAGCTGGAAGGCTGGCAAACCACTTTTTTTTAGCTGCTTGAGAGATTTGTCTATTGAATTCTCTCCTCCAAAGATCTGATAAAGCTGCTTTCCAGAGTATCTGTAGAGGAATCAGGAATCCTATTATGTTTAGAAGGCATGTCACTAACTAGGTTTATATTCCCATGAATGCCAGTAGTTTTTGCGTTGGGAGAGATGTTCTAACAACAGTTTTTAATTTCTCTGGAATGGCTTTTTTCAACACATGTTCTGTAAAAAACCCTGTTTTCCGCTGCTGAGGTGCATTTTTGGTGTTCACCTTTGTGGGATTTCTCTCCCTCAGTTCTTGCATTCTTTCTTAGGATTATTTAGACCGTTTGAAATAATTATTTTATAATTAGTAATTCTTCAAAATATATACAGTTATTCGTGGAAACACTTGAGGAACAGAGTCAATGTTATATTTATAACAAGAGGTATATTAAGGGTTACTACATGAAGGGCAAACTTGTGCAGAACTTTTTCTGGGAGAAATGACAAAACTTGTGTTGATGCATTGTGGTATTCATTTGATTGACTTTGCTTCACTTTCAGTTCTGTGAAGTTATTGCAAGAAACAACTTCACAATTTCAATTTCACAAAATAACACTTGATAGAGGAGGTCTCTGTTGGAGCTCTTAACCTGCATGCCATGGTGACATAAAATGCTTCAGTATTCCTCATCTTCCTGAGTTTGGCCAGTATTTTACTCTAAATTTGCTGTGGAGAAAAAAACATGCACCCAGTTACCACAGTCAAAATTCAGAATAATGACTTTGTAAGGTTTCACTGCTTATAGTTTTCTGACCTTCTGCCATTGTGTTCCCTTAGTGCTTCCTGAGATCTCACATGAAAGACAACATTTACAGCCTGCAAGCCCTGTATTTAGCCAGAGTTTGTCCTGTTCACTCATCAGTCTTCAGTTTCTTTTTGTCAGAATTGCATTTTCTATTAAGCAGTCACAGATCATCATCCAGACTGGCAATGTCATCTTGCAGTTTTCACTCCCTCAGGTCCCACTGTCTGGAGGTCTTGCTGGTTAGCTATTAAATACCTTTTTGGTCTGCAGAGGTAAGGAGAAGGTCTTACTGGTGTTGTTCTTTCATTAGAGCATGTAGGTGTTATTCTCTCACACATTTTCCCTAGTCCACTGTTAGCTGGGAATTGCTGCCCTCTCTGTGGGAGTTCTTGCCTTGTTAATGGCATGCCTCTAGTAATCACTGTAACTGCACTATAAACTTGTCTGGATTTGTTCCTCAGCTGATGAAGTCCATGCTATGTAGTGCAGCTTAACTTTCCAACAGAGATGCTTTTGCAGAAATTGATATTGGGCCTATCAAAATCCATAGTATCTGTAAGCCAAGTAAAGCACATCACCTTCAAGGTCCATCACAAATGGGTGCCCTTTTTATGGGAGATGCATTCACTGTCCACTAATGACTTAAGAAGACAACATGACAACTGAATTTTTTGTGAAAATATTTTCAGGAGAACAAGATTTCCAATGATAATTTCTTTGTTGTCCCTGAGCAAGCCTGAGATCAGAGTTTTGGAGGTATTTCCACACTACCTGTTATTCACAGCCTGGCCTGTGATACCCATCTGGAAAAGCTCAGAAGTATCTAAGGCAGTAACAGTTCTTCTTATTAGAATTTTTTTTTTTAATCTCTTATAGGAAAAATATCAACCTTAACAAGTACTGAGCTCTATCTACAGCCAATCTGGACCTGCCCACAAAACACAGAATAAGAGTGGTGTGGGGTTGATGTTCCAGGAATCTTCTCTTGAGGTTGCTTCTCATGTTTCAGAGAGGTGTTGGTCCAATGTCCATGGCTCTGGCATGTGTACATGTCTTCAGAGAGGTCACATGATGGGCAGAAAAAAGACATGGCATTCTGGTTGTAATGCAAAAGCATAACTTTCTGAAGTTATTTTTTAGCTCTGATTTTTGTCTATCAGTTTGTTTTTGCTTGTGATTATCTTTAATGGATATCTTTTGAAACTAAATAAGTCCTGGAGAATAAAGGCAAGCAGATTAACAACAGATGGAAAAAGAAACTGTAGTTTCTTTCTAAAAGCAACTTGAAAATGGGGGTGATCAGATGAACACTGCCAAGAGTAGCTAAGTGATCCAGCTGGAATGTATTTGAGTTGTTGTGGTTTTATTATTTATTTATTTTTTTCAATCTTTCAATTTCAAATAGTAGAGAAAGTTCATAAGTGCTGTGATGGAAATTTACTGCAACTGGACAGTGATACATTTATGTGACTTTGCTTTTTTTTTTTTTTTTTTTCCTTTCACTATCTCCAGGTGTAAAATGTCCACATAAAAATGAAAAGATTTGTTCAGAAAAGGCACTGGCTAATGCTACTCTTTCCATAATAAACAGTGGCCGTAATTAAAAAAAAAGAACTAAACCCCTGTTATTAATGGTAGCTACCTTTTCTTCTAATTTGCATCTTAAAACCATATTTTTCAAAAGACTGCAAAAATATAATGGATCTGCACTGTATGTGTGCATTCCACGCTCCACCTCCCACAGTGCCAAAAGTGGATGCTGAAGAAAGAAGTAGAAACAGAGAGATGACTACACAACATTTCAGCCTGTTTGTTTCCCTTTCTGCTGTCTGTGCTGTCCAAGCCTTTGGTCTTTCCCATTCACATCTTGTTGAGCCAGAAGTGATTTCTGTGTACTTTGCAGCTCAGTGAATTTCTTCTCCATTAACCTGCACAAATCCTCTTCAACATATATAAAACATTACGGTTCATATCGCCCTGTGGTAAGGAGTTCCACAGTGTAAATACCTGGGCTTGCCACAAGCCACCCACCTGCCAGCTTTACTTCCTGATCCCTGGTTCTTTCTGAAGGGGAGAGGGTATGACCTTTCTTCTTAGTCGTATATCTAGAACAAACTGGTTTTATTAGCATCTGTATTGGTATGTGAATCATTATTTCACCATGTAAAACCTTACTGATCAAACTGAATTTTGTGTTTGTGTGAAGGACTATGTGTGTATGATACATGTATCTCCTAGCAATACTTACTGAAGGGAAAACCCAAAAGGATTTTGTTATCTTTTGCTGAAAACTTTGACAGATTTTAGCCACTGAGTTTGAAATTTTCAATAAATGTTACCTAAGTTGCACTAAAGTTTCATTAGGGTAGTGAGCTCCATCCACTGTGTCTTAGCCATTTTTGGTTATGAGTTTAGGTCAAGTGCATTGTTTTAGCTGTGCTTCTTGCTTTGAGAAGCTCAGGTTGATTTGTTTCTTTGAGCAAAAAACACCAAAGAGGGCAATTGTCAGTGTGCTCAAACACTGGTGATGGAGTTATGCCGCAGTGATATATTTTCGTAGGGTTGACACTTGCATTTGAATTAAAACTCCCTTGTTGCCTGTGCTGCTTCTCTCTTTAACATCAGGCAGGAGGTGGAGAATGATTCCTACCTGCGTCTGTTTGCAGGCTGTACATGGACAACTGACAACTGTAAACTGGAGCTTATATCCAGCAGCTCCCACAGGCAATTGTGCCATGTACTGCTTCTAAACAGACAACCATCGTATGCCCTGGAGTCCTTTCATCCCAGGTTCAAAAGGTTGGAGAGGGTACCAAAGCGGGTTGCTTTTTTTTTGGTTTTTTTTTTTTCTTCTGTCAGCTGTATGATTCTGGAAGAATTTCTCCATGAATGGGAGCATATGGCCCACTACAATAACGTTTTTTTCCATGAGCTTTAGTTTTCAATTTTCAGATCAAGTAAGAATTTTTGAGGTTGTTTTAGTTCTTGCCAGGTAGGATATTGCCTTTCCATCCTTTTGCCCTTCACCAAATAAAGCTGCCTGAGGTTTAATATTCCCTTCTCTGATATGCTTTTTCAAAAACTTTTTTAACTGTGAAAGCCATATTTTCCTTGTCACACAGAGGACCATTAGCCAAGCTGAGCTGACTGCCAACTGCCCTGGAGCCTGTGAGCTGCTGTGACTCTGGAGATGTTTTTATTTTTCATATTTTCAGTATCCCATTGCCTTTTGCAGGGATCTGGCTGTAACTTAGAGCTGGCTTAATGAAGAGGACATAACACAGCTGGAATTTCATCTTCAGCTGCTCTAGGAATAAATCACATCCAAGGCTCCCTTATCAGCACAATGCCATGAATGCTGTTACTGACACAGAACAAATTGCTTTACCACTGCACCAGACAAGCTGTGGGCAGCGATGTGAATCTGATATGCCCTTGCACAGTCCATGCCTGAAATCTCCTGAGTATGTATAAGATTCATCTCAATGGGGAAGAAAAGACAGCTTTTTAAGACAATTTACTACTACTAGGTTAAGTTCACTAAGTTCACAGTGGTGTTCTTAATATTTCATTTTTGCTAAGTCTGGGAAAAAGAGGAATGAAATGCATCACTTCACAGGATTTATTTAATGACCTTCAGAATCATTAAATGTAGAATGTAGTAGGATGCTTACTCAGGACTTTTTGTTACTAATGAGAAGCCTGCATCAAATTTTTTTAACTGTGATGAATTTTGGTATTAGAAGGGATAGTATTTGTTGTTGTTCATTTTAGAAGAAGGTAATTCTGGGTCAGAATGAACTGGACTACTAAAACTGATGTATGAGAAGCTTCTGTTGCATTTTGTTTCTCCCCCTTTTAAGTTTTAGCGGACTAAAAATGTGATGCATGGAGAAAAAAACCCACCAAAGCAAATCTTTGCATATGAACAGAATTCTCTGTGTACATGGAAAGCAGCTGTTGCCTCTGGAATTTACATGAAGTTCCCAATGAGAGAAGAGCAAACAATTCATTCCCTGTTCTGCCATGTTTCTAAAGCTGTACCCTGTAAGTCAGAGATAGCTGGAGGGAGCACCCCAGGTACTTTGCTTTTCTTTGGAAACTTTGCTTTTTTTCAACTCCAGACTCAGATCCAAGCTCCATGACTTGGACCTGTCACTGCTAAGAACTTCTGCTATTTCCATGGAAGCAAAGTCTTAAGACTAAAAAAATAATCTTTATGCCTGCATGCTAAAAGTGCTAACATTTCAGAAGTGACACAGTGATGGATTTAGTAGAAAACTGACTAGCCATTATACCAGACTCCTGTTTAACTGCAAGAGATGTTTGAGAAGAGACACCATCATCCATGTAGGTTGATGGAGTCTAAGGATCCTCTTGCTGACAGTGTCTAAGCACTGATATGATTGCACCATGTTTTGAATAGCGTGTGTATTGGCATTCAGTACCTATTGAATAACAGCTTCTGGCAACATTGAAGTTGCAGCTTGGCCTCTCTGTTATCTGTGGCTTACTTTTAATAAATAACAGCTTACACAGGTATGTGTTCTATATTAACATACATGTGTCCCTAATTATATTCTGTAAGTTTGCCAAATATTTAGTTGTAGTTATTTTAATCACTGTTGGCTTGTCCTTCCTTTCAGTATTTAATTAACGTAGGATTAAAGATCAATCTAATGCTGCCTGCTTAATGTCTAGCTGAGAGCATAGAATGTGGCTTACTTTTGTATCTGCTGGGCCTTAATTCAACTTTATTCTGTGCACAGAGCTCAGAATAAATATTGTTAAGCCCTACAGAATGCAGAATTTTTAGAAGCACTTAAATGCTTGTCCAGGGCAAAGCTTTAATTAATAAAGTACAATGCACTGGAAATGATTAATGGAGCCTTTACTTGGTATGTGTTCTGGCTATCTTGGAGGCTTAAGCATCTGTCAGAAGAAACACAAGATTTTTTTTTTTTTTTTTTAAACTCTCCTAAACCTCTGCATGCTGAGAGTTACACCAGAGGTCCTAACAGTGTTTCTTTGTCAGTGTTACCAAATGTATGTCTTTGCATCTGCCTCTGTAGAACACGGTGAATGAGCAGTGTGGTAAAAATGACAAAGGGAAGTCATACCCTAGATGCTTTGAGAACCTGCACATTCAGTCACTCTGAGAAAACTGCTAGTTTTCACTAAAACAATTAAAATATATTAAGATATGATTTAAGGGTGACATGCCTGATATTTCATGGTTATCTGTGAATTGAGAATATTCTGGAACGCACTATAACTTTACTCTGCTAGCTGTCTGTGGTGAGGAAGCCTCAGTCCAGTTTGTGTAAATCCAGGTGTCTCTGGCTATGCTAATCACAGAGTAGTTTTTTTAGCTCAGGGTAGATAATGTGACTTTTCACAGTTTGATCTTCTGTCAAGGTAGGTCATGTAACACGTTTAGACTTCATTTTTAAGAATACATGTCACAAGAGGTGGATATTACAACCGGTACAATGTGCGGAGACCACAGTCCTGGAGAGGAGTAGCTATGACCATCACACCAACTGAGTGTGATTTGGGAAAAATGGGAGGACTTTTTTTGTACAACAGGAACATAATGTTCCAGTCACAGGAAGCCAATTCAGAAAAATGCAAGGATTAACAGCATTGCTGCAAGTGAAATGTATGTGCTTTTCTGCATACTTTTAGGTTTGTCCTCCTGTTTATTTTGCTCTGTTTTCCAGGGCTACTGCAGAAATAACAAACTAACTCTGGTGACTCCTTCAACTCTGGAAAACAAATTTACCAGTTATTTTAGAAAAAGAGACTTTATCACTCCATGTTATCAACATGTCACTTTACCACCGTACATTCTTCTTGCTCCAAAACAAACATCTCCCAGTCAAATGAGTTTCTGTGTTCATGAGCAGCCATGCACTGAAAGGAGTTTATGCAGTGAAATCTGAGTAGTAAACATTTTATTGTTTTGCATAGGAAACAAAAGCTTTGATACTATCATTATTACATTACTTTCTGGTGGATTGAAATATAATCCATAAGAGAGCTTTCAAACCAGCTTTTAAATCTATTTTTCAGCTTTCCTGGCTTTTGAAAAGAGCTGACCTCTTCTTCTCAACCCACCTCTCTGTTTTGAAGAAGACTCTTTTTGGTTATTTTCTTTCCTAAGAAGCACCAGGAGTAGTTGCTCTGCTCTGTGCTTGCTTGGTGAAGGATTTCCTGGCCTGGGAGAAGGCTCACGTGTGTTGTCAGCATGTTTTCTTTGATTGACAGAAAGACATTTCAAAGTGTTAACCAAAACTTTATTATAAATCAGGATAAAAAGCTGTTAACAAAAGCTTTTTTAAAAAGCTGAAAATTTCCCAAAAGTCTGTTTTTAACATCCCTTTTGCCTGGGTTTTCAGTTTCTTGATTCTAGAGAGAAAATAATTTTTCCAGTTCCCTATATACCTTAAAGTAATTTGCAGCAGTCAAGACCTGATGTTCTGACTAAAGAGGAAAACAGTTTGTGCTGCAATAGACTTCTTTCATTCCCAGTTTCTGTCTCCTTTGTACACTTGTATTTTTTCAACATTCTTTAAAGGAAGTAAAAAAAAAACTTCCTATTCTTTCTCTTTTTTTTCACATCACCCTAAAGGAAATGGGAGTGGAAGGACAAGAAGAAAAAGCAGGGAAAACAAGACTGCAAGCTAACAAACAAAATACTATTTTGGCATTCCTACAAAAAAATATTCTGGGCTGGCCCCTGACCCCTGAGCTCTCTCTGCTTGTGGCAAAAATTATGGGAAACACTTTTCTCATGGGGAAGGGATGAACTTCTTCCAAAGTAAGCAAATGTTTCAACAGTGTAACCAGCAGAGGGTTATGAAGCAGCATTAACAAAAGAAATGTTTCTTTGCAGTAAGTAGTGTTAAATCTAATTTCCTAACCAATACACTCATTTTGCTGTTAAACTGTAAGTCATGCAACAGTGTGAACTCTATTGACATTTGCAGTTATTAGCAGTTTGTTTTTTAGGGAATTTTCCTGTTTGCTTCTACCACCTCCCCTCTTTCAGAAATACGCTTTTTCTGTATATTAGTATCTTGTTTTATCAAGGCTGAAAATAGCGTGCTAGAGTCATATGGATGGTAACACAGGCCTCCTAATCTTATGAATATACTTGCTACAGGGAGTGAGGAGACATTGTTCTCATTATAGAATCAAAATGTATTGTGCAAATCCAACATGAATAGTTAGTCACTCTGGCAGTTACTTTGTTTATGGAGGGTGATATACTTGTTCCATATCCTGCCATCTCCAGTATTTGGCAATGCTCTTAGCAAGAACTGTTTTGGTTAATCCAGCACGATGCAAACTTGGGGCCCCTTGAACTGTGGGTATTCAAGAAGTTCTGCTCTCAGTTTCAGAGAGGAATGCTGAATTAGAGGTGGTCCCTTTAAATACATATAAAGACATTTCTTATATGCAATTTACTTCTGTTTACATGAGATATTATCTAGAGGATGCTAAGAATTTAAACATCACTGTTCATTTGTGCTTATCAGTTATAGCTGATTGTAACCATCTGTTGTAAAACAGACTCAGAAAGA
Source organism: Pterocles gutturalis (assembly GCF_000699245.1). Lineage (NCBI taxonomy): Eukaryota > Metazoa > Chordata > Aves > Pterocliformes > Pteroclidae > Pterocles > Pterocles gutturalis. The sequence goes on along the minus strand of NW_010110047.1, from coordinate 3,673 downwards.
GATGACCTTTCTGGTTTCTAGTTCTTGCCTGCCTGAGCTCAGCCTAGCCAAATAAGAGAGCAGTGGAAACACTGTTGTGTTGGGTCACACCACTGGGTCCTGGCTAAATGCAAGGCAGCAAACAGAAATGCCCTCAACACACAGGGCAAAATGAAAGTAGGCATTTCTCTTTGACAGTACTGTGTAGTTGCACATAATTTTTTAAATGCAATTAACAATCCATTTGGCAGGCACTGGTAGGACTTCGGCTTTGCCTGCAAAACAAGGTACTGCCAATAATATTTCTATGGAATTGTTGATAAATGATGACATTTGGATACCCTGAAAAACTAGGAATGGGCACAACTAGACTTATTTCAGTGAGGCTCCACGTGAATGCCAAGATCCACCCAGACAACATTGAAGCACTGCAGGACTGCTGGTGGGACACTTGGCTTGCAGGATAGGCAGCTGTTTGACTGGAGCTTTAAAATTAGGGTAACTGAAGTTTTCTAAACAGAAATACGTTATTTTTAAGGCATACTGCCAGTAAATGGTTTGAAATATATGTTCTGCTAAAATATGGACTCTGATCTTGTTGTCAAGTCTCTGTTAGTGTGACATTGTCACCTGAAACTCATAACACCTGGTGTCAGCAGTTTGGAGATGCCAAGTGCTCAGCACCTCTGCAAATCAGAGTGTCTTATGATTACACCCAGATGCAAAACTACAAATTGACAACACACAAGATTTCCATGGCCCTGCCTGGTACTGGCGAGACTGAGGGGGATTCTTTGTGTGAGACTCCTGCAAAGAGGGAGGTGCTAAAATTTTTTTTGGAGATAGGTTCAGAATTGGTAGAAATGAGACTCCAGAGGGTTACTTCTATGACTTGTATGAAGATTGAGAATGAGAAAATGTGGCTGAACAGGGTAATACAGAAGAGACAGGACATCAGCTTGAGTTAAGAAAGTTTTTTTACTACAAGCTCAGTGAGACCTTCCCCCTCTCCTTTTTACTTGGAACACAGTAACTTTCTGTTACTGGTACAACATGTTTGGGCTACCCAAAATTAAAACTCTGGAAAGGGAAGTCTAAAATGTGTTTCAGCTGATGCTGTTGGTTTATACACAGATATAAAAAAAAACAGTGGTTAAGTTAAAGGGATTTTCATCTATTTCACATGATTGTCTCCTCTGCATTCAAGCAAAATCTATGAATCCTAAGGCATAAAGCCTGTTCCTAAAGGGTAAAATCACTAATGTCACTGTCACAGATCTTGCTGGCTTTAGTGGAGATGGTCTTTGATCCCAAACCTGACCAGTTTTGTAGCTTGCCTGCATCCCTGTTTATAACATTCCTTTTAAATGTCTCAGCTGTCTTGCATGTAACCCAGGTCAGCTTTGGAAATAAATGCACTGTATTAGAGACAAAAAAAAAAAAAAAGAAGAAGTTTTAACTCAGAGAGATAATTTCTGGTATCTTGTGGGTCAGTATCCCTCATGGTGCTGGAGAAAAAAGGGAAAGGCAGATGGGGGAAGTGAGGAGGATTTTCTGGTCAACTGTAGTTTATGTTGAACACTAAAGTTGACATTTAGTTTACATTGAACACTAAGGTCTAGTTAAGAACTTGGCCTTAAACTTTAGATGAGGCTTGTAAATGTAACTGGCTGTACTTCCCTGAGGGCTAGAAAACTTTGGCTAAGCAATTATCTGCTTTTGAAAGCCCCCTTTTGGGAAGGAAGTCAGCTATGTTGCAGAGATACAGTAGAGAGAGATCAAGGGTGCAAAGGATGCATTTTTTTTTCAAAATACTGAAACCCATCAAAATTTGCTAATGTACAGTAATTACCTGGTTATTATTTCTTTTTTCATGTGTACTAACAACTGTCCTCTCCAACAGTTTTTTTTATTTTGTTCTAAATGCCACACAGTTTTACATTTTTTCTTTCAGACTACATGTGCAAACAAGCTAACAGCATATGTAAGTCATTGCCTTCTTCAGCCACAAGCAAAACACCATATGCTTGCTTGTGTGTCTGAGCTAAATGTTTGAAGGATGAGGTTTAGCTGACACCTTAATTCTCTGTAAAAGTGCGATGGCAGGGTTGTGAATGAAGGGAGCAGGCTTGCTAAAAGGAAAGAAACATGCAGTGTCAGCTGTTTCCTCATCATCCACACTCATCAGTTCACAGGAGACCTGTTTCCTCTCATATTGGGAAGCCAGAGCAGCCAGGTTGTGCCTGAGGAAGGAGTGCTGCTCGCAGACATTCATAGGGGCCAGGTCTGCTAAGGTTTGCTGGCAGCCTGCTCCTCATCCTCAAGCTTCCCAAGGTCCCCCCCAGCTCCCACCATGTTCGTATTTACCACCAGGCTTCAGCTCCTCATGCACCCAAGCTGCTCCATCCAAGTAAAGGTCCAGAGTCTCCTGCTGTGGTGTGGCATGGCCACAGGGTCTGCAGTGTCTTCCAACAGCAGCACCTGACAGTGCTACTTCCTTCTGAAGTTGATGTTGGGGGTAAGTACACTATGGATGCATGCATTGGGTCTAAACAGGAAGAGAAGGATGCTTGAGCAAAGTTTGGATGGTTTTTCCTGTAAACTTGGTTCCCATTGAAATGGCTCCAACAGAGGAATCTCCTCACTTAGGAACATATCTCCTTTCTCCCCAACACAGTAGCCAGGCTCAAATCTCTCATGTTGCATGCATAGAGATACAGAGAAAAGTGGTATTGTTGTTTTTTTGTTTTTTTGTTTTGGTTTTTTTTTTTTTTAGAATAAAAGTGCAAACTTCTCTTGGGTTATGCTTTCAATCTCATTTGCCTCAATTACTTTTTAAGAAACCCTTCTTTCTACCTTTTCTTAGTAAGAAAGAGCAATTAGGAGAATACAAGAGCCTTGAAGTAGTGAAATTCAGTACGTTATAAAGACTTTAAGCCAAGATCATATCTGTCACCATAGGTAGGAGGCCTTTGATACTGCCTGTGTAATTCCCTTCTGTGTAATTACATACGTGACCTGAGTCTACGATTTAGAAGGATCAAACTACAATTTTTGGCTAGGATCTTAATAGGGTTTTTGTTGTTGCCTGCATTGGTTGGTTTTAATGAAGCTACTGGCTGCAGGACTGAATAGTTCAGTAAATTCCACTGGTGAGACTTTTGGTTGGCCTTGGTTAAAACTTTGAACATTAGTGAAGAGGAGTTTGGTACACTTTATAATGGTGATCCTATGATGCACATTTAAATTATACTCTTCCTAAACAATTTCAAGTGCAGCCTACACCTTTGTGATGTTAAAACTCCCTCTTTTCTTCTTCTTCTTTTTTTTTTTAATCAAAAGAGTATTTAACAAAATGTTTTCTTCAGTTTTTGAAGTCTCCTTAAATATCCAACGATGTTGCTATGGGTCGCCGAGATCAGCTGCTTCGGAGCCGACCCAGCTCCGCCGGACCAACCGATCGCGAGGTACAGGGAGGTTTTCAGAAGATTCCTTCGGCAGGAAAACCAGAGGCAGCGGAATATCCCGACTCCCCCCGACAGCTCTCCCGCGAGAGGCTGACGTGGCATGGGAGTTGCCGGGGCAACCGCGGTCACCACCCCTCCCCCCAGTCTTTAAATTTTTGCCGGGAGCGCGCTCTCCGCTCACAGCTCGTACGCAAGTCAGGCGCACAACCTGTGGCTCCTGTAGCTGG
>NW_010110046.1:39322-75174 GCF_000699245.1 Pterocles gutturalis | reverse complement strand
GCCTCCTAGCAAGAGGCTACAGAAGCTCGGTTTATTTTATCTGTGAAAGAGAATCTTAGAAGTGATTTCATTGTAGTGTAACGAGATTTTGTGGGGAAAGATCTCTGACAGCAGATGGCTCTTGAATCTAGTGGAGAAAAATCATAACAAAATTTGGCTAGAAGTTGAAGCTAAGCTCAGAATACGAGCAAGGGCTGTGTTTGGAATGACTAAAAATAATTAGCCACAGAAACAGACTTCCTGGGAATAAAAGGGATTTGCCACATCCCGGTTGAATTTTAAACCTTCCAAAAATTCCTTTAACCCTAGGAAGATGTTACAGCCTGTCTGCAACAGTATTGGCTAAGGTTGTCTGGGCTGAGTGATAACAAATATGATGTGATTATAAATGATCCTTGATTTCCAAAAGCTGTGAGATTCTTGCTCTCCAACAGGGTACAATTTATGCTTCGCCCAGGCTGCTTTTCAACACCTCTACCACGTAGCATCCATCACTTCTCATAGCCTGCTGTTCAGTCTAAATAGATCTTGCTTCCAGGCAAAAAACCCGCAGCTTTGCTGTTCCTTTGTTCAATGCTGTTCCTTTGGTACTCGGTTATTTGCCTTAAGGACTAGGAATTGCTGCTTCTTCAGAAACTATATCATTTGAAACTCTTGTCTACAGCATGCAATGGGATCGTGGCTCTCATTCCCTTGTTGCTTAGCTCTTACAAACCACAGTAGTTTTTATATTTCCTTTTTGTGAGGGTGTGGGAGGGAAATGGGAAAGGGAAGAGTCAGTGATGTCGTTAAAGCAGAGGCCTACAAGAGCACTGGGGATAAGAGGAGGCTAAGCAAAGACAGCAGGAACTGAATGCATGGGCCCTGTGCTTTGATGTAAAAACATTTTCATTTTCAAAGGCTTTTCCTTCCAGAATGAGAACACTTTGCAGTCAGCTTTTACTGCAAAAGGGCCTTTTACCAGGATTTTCGGGTGGGCACTGAATTACAGATGCAGGGGGGAAGTTGCTAGCAAAACTGAAATAAACTGTATTTTCATGGGATGTTTTTTAATGTGCTGATCCTTGATTCTTGATCGGTGCCTCCCCCATGTGCTGCCTCTGAAGGGGGTTGTAAGCTCATCGTTTCAGGTCAGAATTCCCTCTCTGCAGGTATGTTTGCCTGGAAGGAAACTCTGCTCCCTGCCCTTCTGATGGGATTCACGGATACAGGTGTCCCAGTGGCTTCTACTGTCCCGCGGGCACTGGGCTGGAGCTGCCCTGTCACGTTCAGCCCCGTGCCTGGGGCGAGCGTCTGCCTCCCTTGCCCCGCCGGCACAGCCTGCAGCAGCGCTGCCACCGTCGAGCCGCTCAGCTGCCCCAGAGGTGAGCAGTGCGTGGGTGCAGCAAAACCCCGAACGCGCGGTGGATGCCTGCACAGCTCTTTCTGTCTGAGCCATAGCAGTGGTTTGCTCCAGGGGAACAGGGTGTGTGCTGTTAGTCAGAGCCAGCTCCTTCTCTCTCGATCTGGTTTGCTCCAGGGGAACAGGGTGTGTGCCGTTAGAGCCAGCTCTTTCTCTCTCTCTATACAGGGTACTACTGTCCCATTCGGACTGCTGTCCCCTTGCCGTGCCCCGAGGGGACACTGAACACCTTGGAGGGGGCCGTGGCTCCCGCTGCCTGCAAGCTGTGCCCAGTGGGGAGGTTCTGCAGAGGAGATGCTAACTGGGAACCTGATGGTGAGTTTGGTTAATAACCCAGCACCCACAGCAGAGGGGTTGGAGATTCAGGCCTGAAGGATGCAGGGAAGTAGAAAACATCTCTCAGTGAACAGAGGGAGTAAAGGCTATTGGAGGGCATCCCTCTACCCTATGTCTGTGCCTATTAGTAATTTATTTTTCTCTGTTTCATTCTTTTAACTGAGCATTTGTTTTGCATGCTACTTTTATGTTACTGCATTACTTTCCTTGTCTCCCTTAGTTTTTTTCTACTTCCTCTTTCTTTGCTTTTAAGCCTTTTATTACTCTTCTTTCTGTCCTTCTAAATCCATCCTCTCTCATTTAAGCACAGAGTAATTGTCACTGATTGGACACACAAAAAGAAGAGAGGCAGAACTCTTTCTACAGAAAGCAAAATATGGGGAAACAGAGAAGTGAGAAGGTAAACAAATGCCAGATGAGGCCAGTGCAAGTAAAGAAAGGAAGTGACAGAGGCCGAAGACTGATGGGGAGGAGAGAAGGCAAAAAGGTGAATGGCCCAGGACATCAGCAGTGACAAAACAGGACAAGGATAGGGTTCAGCTTCTCTCAAGTTATCTGCTTACTTCTGAGGGTTTGAGGAGGTGCCTCTTTGCTGACCAGCGTGCCGTGGGCTGGCGGTGGCCACCCTCTCTGTTCTCCCATGGCAGGGCTGTGTTCAGCTGGGTACTACTGTGAAGGAGGAGCCACTGATGCCATTCCGCACGGGACTCCCACGTTCCCATTCAGTGGGCCCTGCCCACTGGGGCACTATTGTCCAGAGGGAACTCATTTCCCAGTTGCCTGCCCGGTTGGGACCCTGAACAATGCCACAGGTGAGTGTGACTTCACCCACAGGTTTCTCCTATGGTCCACAGTGGTGGGGGAATTCATGGCTGGCAGCCGTGGTGAGGGGGTGCCCCTTGGTCACTGAAGGGTGTTGGTGACCTGATGATGGCAGTGTGTCATCAGTCCACGTAAGCGCTGATGATGCTGTGACTGTACTGGGTGTACTTTCATGTCTTTCTTTCTCATTGACCCTGACTTTTGGTTTCCTCCTCAGGTGGTACCACCCCAGAGAGCTGTGTGCCATGCTATCCTGGGTCTTTTTGTGCTAGCGTTGGTTTGAGCTCTCCAACAGGACCTTGTACTGAGGGGTTTTACTGCCCAGGGAACTTCAGCTCCATCAGTCCCACAGCATTCCTCTGCCCTAAGGTACTGCTTGGTGACAGCTGGGCAGCGAAAGAGGTGGCTCTCAGCTCTGGGCAGGAGGTGTTCCTCTTCCACAGTGGCAAAGGGTCGCACGCTGCCTGATTGAAATGTTGGTACATCCACATGGAATGTTGCCCTAGGCTTTGGTAATTCTGGGATTCACCCTTTACACAGACCCTAAGTTTGCCACCATCTCCACACAATCCTCTTCCTTCTCTGTCATTGCCAGGGTCACTTCTGCCAGTCAGGGGCAGCCCACCCAACGCCGTGCTCTGCTGGGGAATACCAGCCGGCCAGGGGCTCTGCGTCCTGCGTCCCTTGCCGGAGAGGATTCTACTGCCAGGACCAGGTGGCAGGAAACGCCAAGCGCTGCCCACCCCATTCTTACTGTCCTACAGGTACACTGAGACTTGCATAGCCTTTATGCCAAGGATTCAAAAGCTGCGTGCCTCACTCTGTTCCCAGAGTTGTACAGACCTTATCTGTGTATTTGCTGCCTTGTTTTCCCGGAGTCATTTGTTATGCTCTGATACAGTCCTAGGGTCTTGTCAGATCACAACAGTCTTCCTAGGGTTTTTTTTACTGGCTCTGTGGTCTCCCTTTCAGGCACATGGGTTCCTCTCACATGTCCTGAAGGCACCTTCACTCCTGCAAATATGACTGGCCTCTGGAATGAGAAGGAATGCCTGCCCTGCCTACCTGGTCACTACTGCAGGTTACGGTTCATTTCAATCTGGCATCTTTTCACTTTGTCTTAAGCAGTTTGACATCCTTGTTTTGTGCTGATAAGTTGATGCTAAGTTCCTCCCAGCTTCTCCACCACATCGCTCTCATTCAAAGAAAAGAAATACAAGCTTAGGTACGGCTTTTGGATCTGTGCATTTTGGGAGGCATCTCAAAACAGTCTGACATAATTGTCATGAAATGAAAAAGCATCTGAAAGAGATAGTAGGTAGCATTTGTGAAAACATGCAAGTAATCCAGAAAGTCCAGCCTAGTGGAAAGTCATCTACAATTTCATCTAAAGCAGTTTGCCTGCGTTCATGTAATTTGAATTCAAAAGTGCCTGGCTCACTCTAGTAATCTGCATGTTTTTATAAGGTGAAAAAATGAGTCTATTCTCCCTCTTGTATCAGTGTAAGAATTTCTTATTTTTTGTTGCAGACTATTGCATCAATGCACCAAATCACTAGCAGTAGGTCATGTGTCCATTGTTACTCCCCTCTCTGCTCCAGGCATGGACGGCTGGAGGGGAAGTGTGCTGCTGGATACTTCTGCCTTGCAGGGAGCTCCCATTCTACTCCACAGGGTCACAGCTTTTCCTGGCGCTTCCTATCTGGGTGCCGCTGGGGTCAGGAGTGTGCAGGGCTGTGTCCTGCAGGTAGGTGAGAATCTCAGTAGTATTTAAAGTGTAGAATATTGACTTGCTTCTAACCAAGTGGAGAGTATCTGTGATCCTGCGTGACACATTGTGATCCCTTCTTTGAAGTTGTCAATGGTTTCCTGGGGTTTTACCTCTTTTGAACAGAGGTGTGCCTGACCAAAAAGGCCACCTTGAATTTATGGTGCTAGACTGTTAGTCCAAAAAAGTTTGAAAGCTGTTGGTTTGTCTCTCTATATGCACAGCAGCATCCCAACAGCTGTGCAGATGTTCATTCTACAACAGGAGGCTCTTGCTGAGTCATTTTTTTGCCATTGGAGGGCTTTCCTATTTTACTTTAATTTCTCCCATCCATTTCTGTAGGTTTCTACTGCCTGGAGGGATCTGAGGTGCCTGTACCATGTCCTGCCAATACTATTAGAGATATTCCAGGGGCTGTGAAGAGAGAAGACTGCCTGCCCTGTCCGCCGGGCCACTGGTGCAAAGCAGGTTGGAATTCGGGGGTGAACACTGAGGGGAGGGAACGGGAGTTGCTTTTCAAGAAAGTTGTATGTATCCCTGAGTCTGGTGAGACTAGCTTTGACACCACTCTTGTCGAATAGTCCTTGAGCTAGGACACATGGTGAGACTAGCTTTGACACCACTCTTGTGGAACAGTCCTTGAGCCAGGACACGCTGTCTCTAGTGATGAGTTCCTGTGTCTGCAGAGGAAAAGAGACATTTAACACGTAATATTATGTGCTGTTCCAGCAAACATTGGAACTGACATCACAACCATTCTCCAAATATCCCTGTGTGCCATCTGTCCGCAGAGGGGCTTGGATGGTGGAGGTGGATTGTACACATAGGTGCAGTAGCTTAGGAAGGACCCAGGGAGGACACAGAGGAAAGGTGTTCTGATTACAATGAAATCTACTCCTTATAGCCCTGCTTTCTTCTTGTTAGGGGATTCAGAGGCTCACCCATGTCCGCCAGGACACTATTGCTTCGGAGGCAATGGCAGCGACCGCAGCAGTCTCCTGGCACCTCAGAAATGCCCTCCGCAAACTTACCGCAAACACCCAGGAGCTCAGAGCCTGACAGATTGCCAACCATGTCCTCCAGGCTATCACTGCCCTTTATCAGGTAAGGGCCAGGTGAAATCCAGCACTTTTCTACCTCTAGAGCTGATCACAAAACATCCTGAGATAGGAAAAGGGAGAGGTAATTCGCATTCACAGTGAGCTAAGAGCCCTTCCCTTAGACCCCTCCTTGGCCATTCACCCTCCCTTTCTTCATTCCTTTCTCTTCCTGACAGGTCTGACCAGGTTTGAGGATTATCCATGCCCCCCCGGACACTGGTGTCCTGGTAGAGGGGAGGCTTTCCTTTGTCCAGCTGGCACTTCCAGGACCCAGCCTGGTGGAAAATCATTGGAAGAGTGTGATCCCTGCTCACCTGGATACTATTGCCCAGATCCAGCACAGACAGGGCTGCCGAACACCCAAGGAGTACCTTGTAACCCTGGCTATGAATGCCCAGCAGGTGACATGTTTTCTTTATTTCCAGCCATTTCTGAGGCTAGATCGCCGAACACTGCACAGCAGGCACAGCCATAGCATTTAGCAGTGACTATAGTCTCAATCTTGCAGCAGCCCTCCTAGGACATGGTCGTGGACAGAGTGGCTTTAGAAATGGATATATTACTCTGAAGCCTTTTCCTGGCTTTTGGCCTTTGAATCTCCTGTTTCTCTGCTCTTTCTCCAAATGAAGTAGTCTGTGCCTGGAAAAGGAGCAGATACCTTTCATCATCCCAGGCTAGGCATTTAGGCGTTAGCATTTTGTGCTAAATAGCAAACTGGTTCCCAACAGATCTGTGCCCTTCTGCGAGCAACAGGAAAAGTGCAGCGTTCATGAATAGTCACACTTAATAAAGCCCCCTTGCTCACTGTCTCCCCAACACATACTCTCCTGTTCTGGGAATGTCACATCATCAATCACTGTTTCCCCTTTTTTCCACCAGGTTCAGTAAATCCAAAGCCTTGCAGGGCTGGCTTGTACTGTGGTGCTCACGCAGCCGTGCCTTCCGTGTGTCCTGCTGGGTATTACTGTCCTGAGGGATCGTCAACATACAATAGCCCTGAGCAGCTGTGAGTACCTGGCATGTTTGGTGCAGTCGCTTTAAGTTAAAAACTCTGAATATTGTGAAATGTGTCTGTGATAGAACCTGAGTTAAGGCTTCAACTACAGTCTTTGTGCATTGTGCAAAAGGAAATCTGTCTTGGTAATTACAGGTTTGGTGGCTGCTAAGACTGAATAGGGTGATTAATGATTTCTACTAGTTAGCTTGAGCCTGGAACCAGATGAGAACCATTTTTGATTTTACCCTCAGCTTGTATTTGTCCTTGAATGCAGAAATCAAAACATTTTCAGAGACTTTATTCCATTTTCTTGCCTTGTTTTGCCTTCCAGGTGTGTGTTTCCCTACTACTGTCCCCCAGGCAGTGCCCATCCACTGCCTTGTGAAGGAGGGTTCATGGCCCTCAGCTTGCCTGGTCTAAGGGATTCATCTGAAAAATTCTGCAGAATCTGTGACGCAGGCACCTATCGTAGTGACTCTCTCATCACAGCACCCTGTGAGCCCTGCCCAGCAGGCTTCATCTGCCCACAAGGTATTTGTCCAGTGAAACAGCTGGGAGAAAGAAATCTAGATTTATATTTAAATAAATTAATTTGAAAAATGTCAGATGTTGATTACCTTCAGATATATATACACAAACACCTGCATTTATATATATTTGTGTATATGTACATATATATAGGCATGTGTATATGTATAACTGGGATAAATAAGTGATCTCTGCCTATCTCTCAGCACTTGCTTGGGTCCTTAAGCAGTGTTTGTGTCTGAGAACTGCCACCGCTTTCTCTAGGCAGTGAGAGTTACCACAAGAAGCCTTGCCCCCGTGGCTACTACTGCCCTCCCCTGGCATCTGCCCCTCTGCCCTGTCCCCCGGGAACCCGTGGGAGCAGCAGCTTCGCAAAGCATATAGAGGATTGCCTGGCCTGTCCTGCTGGCACCTTCAATCACCTTCCTGCTCAGGCTGCCTGCTTCCCCTGTGGCAGCTCTTCTTCCTCTCAGCCTGGTGAGTTGCTGTTTGTGAGCAAAACTTTCACCTCTCTTAAGAGAAAGTCTAAAAAAGAAATCACCTAGAAATGCGATTCCCCCACATGGTTTCATGATGGACCACAAGCCGTGGGATCCATGTGATGCTGTGTGTGCTGCCGGTGCCTGGCTGCTCTTCCTCTGTCCCACCCAGAGGGAAGATCCCATTTTCAAAGCTGTCTTTTGTTCTCTTACGCACTGTTAGCGATTTGATCTCATCTTCTTCAAAAGCAGGAAGAGTATTCAACACAGGAACTGCTCCTTTTTGGAGAGCATAATTTTTATGAGTTTTTTTTAATTATTACCTGTTAGCGATTTGATCTCATCTTCTTCAAAAGCAGGAAGAGTATTCAACACAGGAACTGCTCCTTTTTTGGTGAGCACAATTTTTATGAATTTTTTTAATGATTACCACTCTAAATCCAGCCTCTTCTCTAAGGTGCTACCAGCTGTACCTGCCATGGGCTGAACCGGGCTTTCCAGCAGTCGGATGCCTCCTGTATCTGCCGGGCAGGTTACATTTACTATGATGAGAGAGGCAAGAAAGACCCTGACAGCAACAGTGATCAGGACTGCCGACCTCAGGTAAAGTTTGGCTTCAGAACAAAGTTGGTTTTGACCCTTCCTTGGAGGATAATGGCACTTGTCATCTTTACCAGAATCTCGTGAGGCTAAATTCAGAAGATACCTCTATGCCAGGGCAATGGGGAGCAGCTAAGTGTCTCAGATAGATGACAGATGCAGGAGGTTAAACCTTCATATTGCTACTATAGAGTTCTTCATTAGACCTGCTTGAGGAATTTGGGTGGGAAGTGAAATTGTTGTGGTCTTTCTCCCAAGTTATCTTTTAACAGCCCTTGCTGGATTATCTTTACATTGAATGTCAGCAGTACGGGTCGGGGAGGAAGAGAATTTTAGGACTGCTGCATCTTGGTTGAAGAGCTCCGAGCTTGTTTGGTTTTGCACATGGGGTGAGCGTTGTTCTTCCAGGTGGATGAGCTCTGTGCTCCTGGAGAGGTCCGGCTAGCGTCTACGCGCCAGTGCGTGGCTCCTGAGCGATACGACTGCTCTCCTGCTTGTGGGCCTGCAGGTGGAGAGATTAACGCAGAGCTGGGCATGTAAGTCTCAGCTCAGCCTCTCGTTAATGAGCACTTCACAGTTAGTTCTGACTGGCTGAGTTTCTGATCCCATGAGGTCATTCCAGGGCAGGGCTGTGGGAGGTGTTTTTAAGAAACTTTGCATTCCTGGAGTTCCTTTCTGTGGAGATATCGGCCTTCAGTCTACGGTCATTGGCCTCATTCCTCCACCTGGAGTGTATACCTGTGTTTTAAACATTACCGAGTGATTTTGTGTGCTTGGGTGGGGACATCAGAATGGACAGTGAGTGACAAGGTGAGGGTGGACAGAGCTCACGTTTCCTGAGGCAGACCTTTCCCACGTACCTCAGGTTGAGCCCCCTAAAGCAGATGATCACTCTGTTAGATGTAGACCAGAATTGAGGAAATCAATCCTCACTCCCCTGAGCCTTTACTGCTGACCAGAGCATGGAAGCTAGTTCTTGTCATACGATACTACCTTTTTCTCTTTGTGAATGAACTTCTGTATTGCAAGATCTCCTCCTGACATCGATTGCACAGAGATCTAGTGTGTTACAGTTATACTCTGTTGCTTTCAACCATTTTCTTAAAGCAGAGCTTTAGGGACAGAAGCACAATGCTCTGTGACAGGACTGAAGTTGATGTCTGTTAGACAGGGGTATCACATTCTGGCCCTTCACGTGCACTGAAAGGGATGGACTGTGAGTCTGTCCTGTTTTCCATGGATATAGAGGAGGCTCACTCATTATGCAGGTTGTAAGATACTGGGGCTAGACTGACCATCAGTATGCTGTAGCTGTTTTCTCAGGGATCGTAAGTAATCAAGACCTTTTGTCCGCTTTATAGATGTCACTGCAAGCAGTATGTCTCTGCTGAGGAGCTCTGTGACCAGCTGTGTTTGCTGAGAGTCCCACGGATCTCCTTGGGATTTGGCATCAATAGAGAGCTGCTTCTGAGGACGGGTGAAGGAGAAGTGAGGGTAGGTGTGGAGTGGGGGACTGCTTTCTCAGCGTGCAAGTCTGGAGAGAGCGCTTATAGATTACAGCTAGGTAAAGGGACTCCTGGGGGCTGAGGTTACAGAAGGGTATGAATCTTTGAGCAGGGAGAAAGAGGAGAGGCTCAGTGCCTCCTGATGCTCCCTGAGCACTGATGGGGCAGGAGGCTGGTGCGTTACTGAGAAAGGACAGTTCCTGAATGGTGGGGAAAAGCCTCACTCTAGCAGTCTTGCATAGCTGAAGGTAAGGCTGGTCACAAATCAGGTCTGAGTCTAGGGTTGATTGTATCCGTGATCAGTGTTCCCCTCTGCTTTTAATAGGAAGTGGCAAATGTTCTGGGCCCAGATGAGCACGTGCAGAAAAGCCAGCGGGTGCATTTGGTTCTGTTCAGTCCCAGTGGAGTGCTAGGTTTCATTGTCTCCAGCACAGATGTTCTGGATGCATTTCTCACAGGTAAGGCTTGAGAAGCCCCTGAGAGTGAAACCAAGTTCCAGCCAGAATAAAGCCATTCATTTCCTTTCAAACTGGCACAGCAAGTGGGCAGCACATTGGCATAGAGGGAATTTATTGTCAGACACTTCAAACTGCTTACAAAGTAGGGAGAGATCTCACTCTATCTGGGAGTAAACAATGGGGACCTGCACTGAGTACACAGTGAACTCCCTGGGAACTGGTCAAATAAAGATTGTAGGATGGTTTTGGCCTTCCAAGGAACTAGAAGGAAATTCCATTTGGAAGCAAATCTGTTGGCAAGTGTGTGCTGACTCCTGCTTCCAGTTGTTCCTCATTTGTGGCAGTGTGACAGAGAGCAGAATTTGGCCTTGTGAGTTGTAATTGCCCACAGATACAAAAGAAATTGTTGTTCGTTGCCAAGGTTTGGGTGTTTTCACATGCTGCTCATTTTGTGGAATTCATTCTCTTTCGTTCTGTTGTGTGTGGCAGGAGATTTTTCATCAAATCAGTTGGTGCAGAAAAGTCATCGAGTCCAGAGGACTTCTTCCAAAGATATCCATGCCTTGCCCCTCATTCCTAACCCAGTGGCATGTTTGGAAGCAGGAGACACGATCCTTTTCCAGCTTAGCATCAATTCCCACAGTGAGTGTTGTTTGGGTCTGTGTGCTCTTTGCAGATAGATGTGTCCAGACCCTTGCCCCCACGTTTGGTACTACTGCTTGGATGAGTACATTCACACACCTCCCTTCTCTCTGGCCTTTTTGGGATTCCAGAGCTTTAGTTTGGGCTCTGCCAGTGATTGACCTGTTTCTTATTTTTAATTTTTGGATGGATTTCTGAGGAATAGAGATACAATTTTTCCTCTGTTAGAAAGTGTCTTTGTTGGGCAGTAATGCATACCTCAGTTAAATGAATTGACACTGCGTGGCCCTAAAAAAGAAATCCAGTTGCACAGTTCTTTGGCAGACCAGCATCAGCTATCCTAACTGAAGTGGGTCAGAGTTGCTGACACTGTGCTTAAACTGTTCCCAGATCGTGCATCCAGCCATTACCCTGTTTATCAGAAGCAGCATCTATATAACAGCAACCCAAGCTGGGATTTTGGACCCTTCCGGAGGCTAGACCACCTCATCCAGGAGACTCACCTCAACATCTCCTGGTAATATCTGGTGTTTAGATTGCATAGATGCACAGATTAATAGTGCATGTGTTACGGGCAGAGCTTGGCAGTGCATCTTTCATGGAATCTGTAGGTCCTTGGCAGCGGGCAGTATGTGAAAACACCGAAGGCATGGTGTGTTCAAGTCTATGTATTTAATCATCATCACAGCTGGAGGCTAGAGGAAGCTTGGATCAACCAGTGCCTTCCTTACTTTTCCCTTTTAGGTTTGCCCATGTTTTCCTGGAGTCTGGGACATACGTTTTCAGGGATAGGACCGTTCAGGAACACTTCTTGATTGTGACTGTGAATGAAGCGAATGTGGGCTGTGACCCCAGGGGTGTGTCCTTCCAGCCCTCTTCTCTGTTCCAGCTGGCCAGACATGGGGTTTTGAAGCAACAGGATCTGAACTTAGCTCCTAACTGGGCTGCTATCACAGGTACAGCCAAAACACGGTCCTATCTGCCTTGAACCTTGATGCATAACATGACCTTTCTTGTACTTCTGCGGGTGTGTTTAAACAAGCATTTTCTTGGAAATACCATCAAACCACTGGCTTTGTCAGCTTTGATCCCTTTCTTCTGTGGAGCTTCCCTTCCCAAAGTTCACTGCTCTCTAACAAAGCACCTGCCTATGTAGGAGCTGAAGGGGAAACAGAGGGAAGGAGCAGTTGTGTTTCTCCCCACACCCTGCTTGAAGAATTCCAGTAACCGAGGGCTTTGTTTTCCTTGGCTTGAAAGCAGAAAGTGCCAGTTTGTTTCCGTGATAAACTAAACTGAAATTAACCGCATCATTTAAAAGTTCACTGAAGGCTAAACACAAGGGCAGTTAAGGTCCTTCTCTCAAAGGCATACCTCTGTGTAAGTGCTGTGCACATACCGGTTCCTTGCCCGTCAGTGAGAGGACAGTAAAGCAACACAAATGAAAGTGTGGCTTGCAACACGATCCTTGGTTCTGTCACCTTCAGTTGCCACTGCTGCAAACAGTTTGCCTCCTTGCCTGCATCCACCACATCAGCAAGGGGAGAAGCAGAAGCCTGTGTAATGAGTATGAAAGTTGCTAAAGTTGGTGTTGTGTGGGAGGGAGAACGTTTAGTAAAGTGTAAAAGGGAGACTGTGCTATTGATGCACGCTGTTTTCCTGCGTTTCTCACTTCTTGCCATCCCTCTTGCTTCCCCAGCGGTGCTCTTTGTTCTGGGCTTCCTAATTGTGGTGCTGACAACCCTGGCTATAGTGCTCCAGCCTGCTGTCCCCGTCATTAGCCCCCTGAAGAGCTGGAAGCCACGATGGAGGAGCCTGGGCGAGCCACACATCCCACCAGAGTACATCCTCCTTAAAGACAGGTAAACTGCCTTTGCAGGGTAGGTATCAGGAGCTCAGACCTTGAGAGTACAAAAGCACGTCCTGTTGCACTTACTGACTCCCTCAGTCCCTGGTGCTGGACTTCTTCACAGTACACTGAGTTTCTAGCTGCACAGGGATTTTCTTGGTATTACCCAGGAGTTCCCTGGCACTATTCCAGCTCTCTTCCATGGTAGTCTCTAACAGCTCTGTTGTGTCTTCTGCACAGAGTACTATTGCCTGAATTACCTGGCCTAGGCTCCCCCTGTATGTTTTGGCTTCAAAATCTAGACAAGAAACCTATTCTTCTGCTCGAACTAGGCTGGTGACACTGCAATATCTGATTTTACTGAGGAGAATGAAATGCTCTTCACCCTCTTTTGTCATTCCTTCTAGCCTTCAGTTCTATCAGGCGGTTGGTCCTCATGGTTCTGGAGAAGATGCTGATCTTGGAGAGAAAGGAGCTGTACATCACGCAGGTGAAGTGCTGTGCCAACGCCAGGTGTTCTGCTGTTGGCTTCTTCCCACTTACTCCCCATTCTGTTGTCTTCCGTAAACTCTCTAGTATGATATTTTGATACAGCTCACCCAGAAATTTGTGCACAGACATGAGGTCACACAGGCACTTTGGCTGCTATGCACTCACATGTTTGCACACATTTACACACACTCACACCTTCCTTAGGAGTTAGAGGCCAGCTCTGAAAAGTCCTTTAAAACAACAGCAGGTCCAAATGACTAGTGAAGAAAATAAAGATCTTTAAAAAAATATTTCTTGGGCTTCTCCTGTAGGTCATTCTATTCTCTGAAGGCACATGACTCACAGGTCTTGTTTGCCTTCTGGTGATGACCTCATCTTGGGAATTTCAGGATGTTCACAAGGTACAGCAAGTGCAGAGCCCAGCAGATGGCACCATCTAGTGATGCTGAGAACAGCTTACAGAGAAGTAGCACACCAGCAGTTTACTGGATAAGTTAGGAGGGGATAGGAACACTCTGTCATCCTCCCCATCACGAAGGAATGAGACCTTCTCTTACATCTCTTGTCTCATCCATTTTCCTTCTTCACAGTACCCAACAAGCTGTTGCCTCCTATGGGCAGGCAGTGCCCCTTCTGGGAAGTTAGACTTGTGGCCAGTGGTTAAGTGTGAGCCTTGCCTTGTGTTTCAGAGGAGCGTTTTGCATTGAGGGTTCTGGAGGATTTCAGTGTTCGCACCCTGTACGATAAGCTGGAAGATCAGAATTTGCACCTGGCATCTCAGCTGGCGAAGCACAGGATGGATGTGTTGGTGTTTTACAACGGAGTCAGCCAGCAGATTCAAAATCTCACGGTCAGTGTGAAGAAAAAACTGAGGGAAGGGAGTCTTGGGACTGTGAAATATTTGCAAGACAGATGGTTCCCCTGCAGTGGCAGTTTACTGAGGGATAGGTCTTGCTCCATTCTGTACCTTATTCTGGCATGAAATAGTTATGCTAGTCTCTGTTTTGATATGAGAAACAGAATTGTGGAATGGGTGGATTGTGAGGCTTTCAGAGTATAAAACTGCTGCTTTCTGTAAACAGGACATGGTGCAAGCATTGGACTCCGAAGGCTTGAAAATCTTTGCCAGGCAAAAGATGTGTGGGCACAAACCTGCAGACAGCAGCGGGGCAGCAGCGGGCACTGAACAATGTGACGAACACTTCCAAGCAGGTGAGAGATCCAGAGCGCAGAGCAAGAGAGAAGCAGAGAGTAAGGGTAGCACCAGTGGAAGGGTTAACGAAAGGAAACACACGAGAAGAGATCCCGCAGGGTCCTGTGTTCCAGTGTTGTTGTAGTTTTGTAAGTGCTGAGGTCAATGAGGAGACAGGTCTGTCAGCTTAGGAACGGGGGAGCACAGAGGTGTTTGGAAATGTTACAGCATGAGGCATCTTGAGCCATCTTGTGGAATTTCCAGAGAAAGGTCCCTGCTCTTGATTTTGCTCTGGAGATCACTACAGTTCTTCATGTGGTTCTGTAGAAATCCATTTAAATTGCTTCTCAGGTACACTAGGTGCTCCGTGGCAAGAGGCAACAGAGTTAATGAAAGCTCTGGAAACGCTGCTTGGGAACAGTCTGTACAAGAACACAGCTGTGAAAAGAGAGATGGAGCAGAAGGTCCAAGAACAAGATGCGGTGGCAGGTGTACCCTCACTGGACAGCCTGGCCAGCGAAAGTAAATCAGCAGCAGTGGAAGAGGAGGTGAGTTGCGGGTATCTCCTGTTGGGCCATCTCTCACCTTTCTGCGAGTTTTTCCACTTGCCCCTTTCTTTAACTTTTGGGCCCTTTTTATCCCACAGGATCATGAGCTGCCTCAGCAATGTGAGCTCCTCAGTAGGAAAGATGCTTTTTTCAGCTTTCCCGGACATGGTAAGGGCAGTGACTTAGTTGTGAATGCTATGGGTACTGTTCAGAGATCACAGTAGAGAGCTGGTTCAGTGGCATCTAGGTTAAGAGAGGGTATATATGTTTGCTAACAGAGCAAATGTATAATTATTTTTTCCCATTTATGCTATTTCTTACTTTTTTTTTTTTTTTTTTTTCTGAGGTGGACAACTGACATTTCTCCAGTTCAGGAAAGCCACTTCTGCTTCCTCTGTTCCTCTGTAAGAGGGAAGCCAAGGAACTTCTGTCCCCACAGACCCTTTACATCTATATATTAAGTGACCATCTGTAGGGAAGTGATTGGTGTCAGTATACTAATTAAATGTGATATGGGAAGGTCAGGAAAGTTCTGTACCATCAGTTCTGTGATCCTCACAGCCTGTGGGTAGACATTCTCTCTGCTCAGTACAGTATTTCCTTCTGGCAGCATGTGTGTTGCAGTCTTCCCGCCATGAAGCGCCTCTTCTTCCTTTAAGCGTAAAAGCGCTCCCTTCTTTTCTTCAGGTTCAGATCTCCAGTTGGCTTATCTGACTGAGTTGGAGGTGGAGAGCCTGATAGCAGCTTCCCCCCTTGACAAGACTCTGTGTGAGATGAAGCAAGAGCTGGTGAATCTGCAGCAACCTTCGGACCCTGTTAATCCAGGTAACCAACCTTAGTCTGCATTGCAGTTTCCGTAGAGCCTGTCCTGGTTTTTTGCCCGTTGGACTAGGCTACTTTAGAGGTGGCATAGCAGTCCCTTGATGCTGTCCACTGAATTTGCACTCTGCTTTTTTCAGTTTCTGTAACAGACAGCAAACATCAAACAAGCGTGGGGAGCTCAGCCGCCTTCTGAGCTGCTGGATTCTTGGGCCACGAAGAGGGATGAACGAAGCTCTGCTGCTGGGAATAAAGAGGAGCTGCATTGCTCAGGGCATTGAAGAGACAGAAGCAGGACTATTTAATCTTCTGCAAAGTACAATAGCCACCAGCTCACATTTTCTTGAGGAACCTTGGCAATGGCTAAAGGTGGATTATGGGAGAATGTGTGTGAGAGCTTCAGTACCTGAAGTGTCAGAATAGCTATGTATTTAGTCAGATATGGTCAAATATGTAATAAATAATCCATATTCTGTTTGCTTAGCCATGTTGAAATACTTTCACACTTGCCTTGGATTATCAGTCATTTGTAGGCTTGAGAAGGAATCTGAGGTTCTTGGGGTTGTTTACTAGTTTATAGTTTTCATTATCAAGTCAGTAAAGCAGAAAACGTGAGGCCACAGGTGGCATAAGAGCCCCTCCTTACCAGTGCATTCTGGATAGCTTTTGTGATCTCTGATACAAAGCATATTTGTGAAGGGTTTTCAGCTGTAGTTTAGAGCCGTAGTTCTAAGCCTTGCCCAGCATCTCTACATTGTCTGTGCATGCTTTCAAAATACTCATGTTGATCGTAGTAAGGTCTGCTGGCAGAGACCCTGAAGGTCTCTAGAGGTTTGATTTTTTGAGCAAAGAGTACACTTAAACTGTTCCCTGTGGTGGTGACGGCAGGGATTCGTGTAGCTGCCAGTGTCCAGTGCTCTGACAGCCTGATCTTTAAACTGAAGATATCCTTCCTGCCTCTCTTACTCTCTTGGCCTGTCTGTACGATGCCAAGAGAGCCTGGCTGTGACGTGGGCTTTGCTTCTGTGGAACAGGAGCAGAAGCAGAACACCTGCTCCATCTCTTTCTGCACAATATTCCTTAGCTCCAGATGAAGTACAGCAACGTAAAATTTCTTGATTGTGAGCCAGCACAGTACCTTGCAACCCCCACAGGTAGGCTTCAGCCAACTGTTTCCAACAGCAAAGCCTATTCTCTTCCCATTGCAATATTTACTGAATTGCTTATGTGTGAAGAGGTTTGCGAACCCACTCCTTCCTGGTTCCTAGACACAAATCTGTGTTGACTCCTGCTGCCTCTGCATAACCATGGTGGGCATTAAGAGGGTGAGACTTCATTGCCTAGGAGCCAAGACAGAAGCTCTCAGTTTTGCTTCTGCTGACTGGTGTCTCTGGTGGATCCAGAGGAGCTTCAAGGTCTTTTGCCCTCATCTACTCCTTTTGGTGGTTCCGTGTTTTCTGAGCTCGCTCCCAAAGACAAAAGGTTTGTTTTGGTTCCTTTGCAACTTCACCTTGTGAGAATTTAGGTTGTTCCTGACACTTTGAAGGGATTTTCAGAAAAAGGGAGGATTTTAGGAAGCAAAACGTACCTACAGGCCAACACTACAAAACACCTGTAGGTCACTCTGTGACTCTGCTCTAGAATACAGTAGTGAAAAAACTGTCATTGCTTTCCTCATTGCTTTCTTTTTTAGGTTATCAGCAGATATGTTTATAACAGTCCTACATGGAGGGTAAGCATCTCCAGTGATTGCTCTCTAATATCCACACGGAAACACAGTACCCAGCCAGGTGATAAAGTTATCTCTGTGACTTGTGGTTCCAGTTTATGTTTATAAAAGGCAGGGTGTAAGGCAGCAGTAAATAAAATCTGTCAAATTTTTCATTGTAACAGTTTTCCAATGAAAACAAAGCTTTATTTTAGATCAAAACAAAGATATGTCATGGAATTTTGCTAGAAGTTTTCTTTTTTCCCTGCTGCAGTTTACTTAACAAGTACACTTCAGTTATAAGTAAACATTTTTGAGTTTCAAAATGGTTTTGGGTCTTTTTTTCCCCCACAAAACCAAAGAATATCAATGAAAGGACCAGAGTTCCACACACTGTTTCTTTTCATGCTCTGTTAATAGTTCAACAACTAAAAAGAGGAGTGGTGCAACCATTGTTTTCGTTCTACTTCTGAAGTATTTACTGTTGATAGCTCCTTTTCTAGTGGCCGATGGAATCTTCTGGAAGTCCAGCACTGTCTGGAGTAGCTGTGAAGTCCCCTCACATCCAGAAGGGTGCCATTTCCCTGAGACTGCTGATAAGAGTGATCAAGTACAGGGTCAAGTTTGGAATTTGGAGAAGGGTCACAGGGCTGTTGGTTTTTCTTCGGTTGCTTTGACTTGTGCCTCTCTTAACAGAAAATGAAAAGGCCCTTTTCACCATTCAGTGGAAAGTTCAGCTTCTCTTGGAGAGCATCAGACGCTGCTGTGGCTGGGAGAAGGAAGGTACGGTTGAGTTCCCTGAAGAGGAACCTCTTTAGTTTTTGTCTGTATGTGGCTCTGAGTTCTAAAATGAGCTGGGCTGGGTGGTTTCTGCTCATTCTGTCTTCCAGTGTGTTAACAAAGCCAGAAAATGTTCTTGACAGTGTTTGTTGCAGTTACTGAGGCCGCTCTTGGCTGTGCTGGTTATCTGGTAATCCTTGCCTCTTGCACACGCACAGCTAGGTACAGTGCTTTTATATGCTGTTAGAAGAAAAGGTCTGATGAAAACATCCATCTGAAGAAGATCTCTGATGAGGATTTCATTACTATGTGAACACAATGAAATGTGCTAGCAACCCAAATCTACTGGTGGCTTCTTTGCAGGTTTTCACACTCAGTCCTTCAATCCAGTCCTGTTAACCAAGCCTATCAAGTTGCCACTGATGAACACAATGTAATGGCTATCCGTTGAATTCTCCTACACCTTAGCAAGTATTATGAACCAGCTTATCCCACAGCAAAAGAGGTTTGTGCCATGTTGTACGACCTAGTTTTTGCCTTTACAAAAAGCACACTCATTGATGTAACTTGGCTGACTAACCACTAGGACGAGAGGCAGATAATTATTTTGAGATGGTCTTGAATCCTAGTACTGACCTATACTGCACCCAGACTTTGGGCTCTTTTTCCGATGTGGATTACCTTGGTACAGCTGAGACATGTCGTGAGTTTTAATTGCCATAGCTCTTAGCAGCTTCCTGCCCTTGAACCCTGAGCTAGATTTCTGTGTGTTGCAGGTGACATTGAATTGGCAGATGAGAATAGCCAGGTGAAGAATTTGCTCCAGATCCAGGACCACTACATACAGCAGCATCTGAGTGAGAGGGAGTTTTGTGTATAATTCAAAGTCACAGGTATGTAAATTTGCAAATCTCTGTATTGGAGGTGCTTTTATTTTCCTTTGTAGCTAAAGAAATACCCACACACAGGTGAAGGTTGAAAGTTAAAGAGGATTTTCATTCTGGATTCCCAGCTTGAGCTTCAGAGCATCCTTAGCTCCAGTCAGAGACGATAGGACCTAATGGTGTTGAACACTTAGTGAAAACAAAGCTAAGACACCCAAAACTGGACAGTGAAATTAAGGCTGCTTTTGAAAATGGTGTAGTGGAAGTCAGGATTGCCCCTGTGTGGGACAGGTATTTCGTGGTAGTCCCAGTTCTACCTCCAGGAAATGTTCTTTCAA
Source organism: Pterocles gutturalis (assembly GCF_000699245.1). Lineage (NCBI taxonomy): Eukaryota > Metazoa > Chordata > Aves > Pterocliformes > Pteroclidae > Pterocles > Pterocles gutturalis. Next base: position 55,930 of record NW_010110046.1, on the reverse strand, counting down.
AAGTTTCTGGGTTTAATACTGTGCTTTTATCTCTCACAGGACATGAAGGTTCCCAAGAAGCTCTTTTTACAGCACTCTTGAAAGACCACAGCGTTGTCACTCCAAAGTTCCTGGGTAGGTACTCTGAAGTCGATCTTTCTCAACCGTGAGAAGAGAGAATATCATACCAGTTTTGCTCCTAGGGAGGAATAAAAGCCTGAAGTAAAGAAGGTGGTTTTTAATTTATAGTCAAAATGGGAAGCCTTTCTTTCCAGAACTAGAAAACTATAACTAAAGAAGAAAATACTTGTTAATATCATTCCCTTGTGCATGAAGTACTGGAGTCATAGATTACATGGTGTGTACCATGGAAGTACAAAAATTGCATTTGATTTGCTCTTATCAGCTCCTTTTCCTCTCCTCTCTGCAGCTAAACTGGGGAAGTGGGAAGATTCATAAGTGTCATCTACCAGAGTGAAATCCAGAAAATACGGCAAACAAGTAGTCTTGCTTTTGGAAGTTTCATCCACAGAAGGTGAGACCTTGACCTGAATGAAATTAGCACTTACACTTTCTTTAGGTCCCCAGCACCTATCCGTGAGCATATTGTGTTGCTACCACAGGTAAAATTGGCAGAAGGACAAGCTGCAGCCCCAAGTTGGTTCATCTTTAACTCAGTAGTTTATTTCTGGAATTGTTGAAGCATTCAGTTAACAAGTCCTAAGTACTTTCATCTCAACTTTTACCTGACCAGCTTCTATAAATAGCTTTATAACTCCTCAGGTGGGTCATATTCCATGGGATGGACCCTGTCGCATCTTTCACAAGCCTATTGAATCAGCAGTCCTGCTGATTTGCTGTGCTAAGTGCTTCTATATATGTAGCACAATGAGAAACATATTAAAACTGCATATAAAAATTTAGATCATCTTGCAGAAGCTATAGATGAACCTTTCTTCTTCAAGCTTCCTCTTAAAAAAAAAAAGGCTGTAAAACCTAATCAGTGAGAATATAACTTTTCTCCATACAACACCCAGTGGTACATTGATCTTGGATAAATTCACAATTTTAAAGTTGCAGCACTTGTTTTTACGCAACTCTTTTGTTGCTGAAAATATTTTGAACTAAACAAAAAGATCTCAAAAATGTGTTTTTTAACAGTGGCCCCCAAATAAGAAGAGAGCTGTTAGGACTTTCCAGTAAGATCCCCTACATGTTGGTGATTGCACAGTGGAATTCATCTGTGCCTCTGCCTGTTCCATGTGAGAACTCTATGACAATCTTGGATGTATTTAGCTGTTCATGTCATGGGAAAGTAGTATTCATATTTTCTACAAGGAACTGATGTTCAGGGGGAAGATGTTGATCACCCAGCAATTAAAATTCCTACTTCTGATTTTGCAAGTAAAAGTAGCAATTAATTTCTATTAAATTCAAGGAGGAAATCCGTGGTTATGGAGACACTGTATTCCTCCGCTCCAAATCCATTCAGTGTAACAGCTGTTCTGTGTGTGTCATTTGTTCTGATGGATTTTGATGCATATTTGGAATCCAGCAGGTAGCATCTCTTTTCCATGAGATTTGCAGAAGTACTCGGACGTGTAATACTTCCATGATATAGGAGCAGTAAACCATAGACCATGTCACTGTCTTGCTGCGTTGTTGATTGCAGCTGCAAAAGCCATGAAGCAGTGGAGCTGCAAAATGAGTTTGGGCTGGTACTAGGGAAGTGCAAAAGCAGTGTCTGCTTTGGATTTGTGGAGATCTGAAGGTTGTTGGGACAATGCATGTTCATAAGGTAGCATCAGTTTCTTCGGTGGGAAGTCCTCTTGAACTTATGAAATTCAGTCTTGCAAGTAGTCTGAGAAAACAGAAATCAGATGAAGGGAATAGCTACCCCTACTAGATTTTCCTAGGAAAAGAAAACAGATAATGCTGAAAGAGTAGCAAATAGACAAGATAACGTCATTAATTACGCAGGACAAAATCTTGTCCTGAAGTCAGGTACTCAGTCCAGTCAATAAAAGAAGTGATGGAAAAAACATGAACTGAGGAAGAGGAAACTTGTTTTCCCTTGTTACCTTTTACTGACTGTCAGTATTAGACTCTGAAAAAGAGAGACCTGGAAAATCTACTTATGCCTACCAAAAGCAACAGGTATTGATTCCCAATCTCCCCCTCACCCATCTGTCAGCCAGTGTAAGTTCTGACAAATCAAAGCCCAAAATAGTGGAAGACATTCACTGTGAGAAACCTGCTGCAGCCCATCACTCCTCCACCTGAGCAGCAAAGCAAACAACTCTACATTTTGTAGTTCCAAAACCATACCAAGTGTACACCTGTGGTATTCTTACTGGGCAAAAAGCTGCTAATAAGCCTGTTTCTTAAAGCAGATGTGCCAAGCCAAACAGAGATAAAGTGACGAATGTGGCATTAAAAAAAAGCTTGTGGTTTCCAGGTGCCCAGCTCTTACTAAATTCCACCAGAGAGCCATTGTGTGTAGGTCTGGCAGGTTGGCCTTTGTAAACGGTGCCAGGGGAGGTACTAGCTGATAACTGGGTTGTGGTCAACAAAGAAATCAACGTGCTGTATAGGTTGAAGGCCTCTTGTAACACTGGATGTTGAAGCCAGTCACTTTTTAGGTGTAAGAAAGTGTTTTCAAAAGCAGCTTGCCTGAAGCACCAGGCTCTTTAGGGTCCACAGACTGAACTATACTGCGATGGGAGGCAGGAAAGGTGAATTCCTACAGTCCTACGTGTAGATCCCTGGGCTAACAGCTTTTTGGAAAAGGGCCGGATAATGAACATGCTCACAAATGATACCAGGGGAGAGATCAGAGGAAAAAGTGGATATTCGTGGGTTGGATTTACATTAGAACAATGCTGCAGAAGTTAGAAATGGGAACTAGAAAAAGACATGGTCCTCTCTTATTATGTGCTGCTGTGAAGTTGGATTTACTCTACGTACATGAAATTTCAATATATTTTGCTATAAATGAGGTCAGGACCTGTGGGGCTTTTTTGGTCTTGTCAGAAAAGCCAGAGTTAATTTTTTCTCTTCTAGAAAAATAAGTTTTGTACACTAGGTAAACAGTCCTTGAAGTCTTTCCTGGAGAAATAATTTTAAATTTAAGATGTAGATGTTATTTGATCCATAGTAAGTCCATCAGCAAATGTCCCCCATCAATGATTTACCACCCTAAAGAGTTTTCCCGCAGTGTATTTACCTGAGCTTTGTAGGTCAGCAGTAACTAAGAACGAGGAAGACTTTGTAGTGTTATAAATCCTTTGCTTACCTTGGCTTCTCCACCCTCTCTTAGCAAACTGCAGTTCCAAAACTGTTAGCAAAGCTCAGGAAGGAAGTATTTGCGCAGCAGAATTGCTCCCCTCGGGTTTTATTCTTTGTGGGTTTTTTCCTTCCCACCACGTTCACCTTCTGGACTGAAAGGAAATTTGAGACTGGGTTGTGTAGATCCTGGACTCAAGGAGAAACTCACCTTGTGGAAGAGTTTAGTCTCGGCAACAAGCAAGTTGGATCCAGCTGCGAGCTGAACAGGAGGCTGTGCAGCCAAGCGGCTGCTTCCCCTTCAAGTGACCATTCGTGGTGCTGAGAGGGAGCAGGGGGCAGTTCTGCACCCCCCTTGACCTGCCCTCGTGTGTACCCTGTAAAGAAAGCTCAGTCCCAGCTGGCCAGCTGGGAGGGGATTTGTCTTGGGAACACTCTGTCTGTTCAGGGTATAATAAACTTTCCTCTAAAGTAACTTGTACCTGGCTATTCCAGGCAGAAATATAAAGTAATTCAAGCCTCATCTAGCAGAGCTGAGTTAAGCACCCTGGGAATTTAAAGGAAAATTAGTTTCAGCCACTACAAAGAGTCCGGTTGTAGCCAGGGCTGTGCTGCTCCCAGCGTGGCAAAGGAGTGGAGAGGGTTAAGACACAGAAAGCCCTATGCACATTTCACACCTGAAACGAAACAGCAATACAACACCATGGTGCTGCTGACCTGACCGGAGGACTTGCACGTGTCAATAGGGAAGCTGCTACAAGCAGCTGCTTTCTCCAGTTCTGCTTGTAGATGATGTGGGGTCAATCTGTTAATGTTTGTGCTTTGGCAGTCTGTGGTGGAAAATCAGAGCTGAGGCTGTTTGGACTGCTAGCATAGGTTTATGGTCTCCTTTCTCCACAACTGTGTTGTAGGTAAATGGAGCTAGCTGACAGCATTACATCAGGTTGCTCCTCCAAGTCTTGGGGGAATTTATGCCTCTGACTCTAGAAAGCACACGGGCGTCCTCAGATGAAAGGCGTATGCAGAGCAGTACTGTGAGCGAGCAGTCTCCCCACCAGCACATCCTATGAATATTTCCTTGTGTGACAGTGTGTTACCTTTCAGATCTAATAAAAAGGCTGGTTTTGAGTCTTTGCAGATCACAGGCACCTTATTTATGTACCAGGAAGAAACAGATCAATTTTCCTGGGATAAAATCCCTGTTTGGACTTCAGTTATTGTCTGTTACAATCCCATAGAAATTACATTTGAAATGTACTTTGTCCTTAAGTTACTCTTTTGGGGTGTCTTTATTTTTTGGGGGGGAAAAAACCCCACCAAAACAAAACCCTGCATGGGGAAAGAAGGTAGGAGATTTTTTTCTGTCTGAGTATTTTGTTGTTTAAGATAATAACCTGACTCTCCTAGTAGGACTCTTTGTGACCATGGGAGTTTGCAAAAATTTTTTGCTGTCTCCACGTTCTTTTCTGCAAGGTTTTATTGTGGTCTTTGTGATCTGTAGCCGTGTACCTCTTGGCTTAGTTTGCCATTTCTTTGGCTCTTGCCCTTCTTCAGGTCTGCGTAGTCTTGCCTCACATTTCTTGCCTTGATAAGGCAGTTATCGTGAGAGAACTTGAACGTCTCCTCTCCAAACCAGCCCTTTTGTTTTTCTTCAAGAAAGGAGAAGGCTACAGGGAACTAGCACTGCAGGCATCTGTAAAATTAAAAATAGCTCTGTGTGTATTTTTCTTCCTCTTTGTGGCACGTAACTGTAGAACTTCTGCATGGCTGCTTCTTCCTCCCAGCCCTCCCCGCAGGCAGGTCGCAGAACCAAGCTCAAAATCAAACAGACACAAAGCGCTGCTGTGAGTGGTATCTGAACTTTAACTCTCCTCCTTCCCCGACTCTCTGGCAAAACTTTTTGCCCCGAGGAGAAGTAAAAGTAGCTTCTTCAGGCTATTGGGCTTTCTGCTTTGAAGGAGTTCCCTACGCTTTGTCTTGTGCATCTGACCTACTCTCTTACCCAACATACTCTGGTTTTTATTTGCGCAGAACTTTTGATACACGTCATCCATCCATCCAGCACGCCTTTGCATTCCTCCCTCTGTCCATCCTTCTCCCTGTCCTTACTGCTACCATGGCTCTGCTAAGTGCATTTCTATAGCTGTTTAGGATTCACAGATCAGGACTGTTCCTGTTTAAGTGCACACTCTTTGATTTGGAGACCACTCAGACTTCCAGGGATGTCACTGAGATTTTGATTTAACGCCTGGAAAACAGGCATAGAGAGACTGGGTGAGACATGCCGGGAATTCTGCCAGAAGTAAGCTTACTCACACGATAAATGATACTGTTTATGGGGTTTTCATCAGCAGAGAACCCTTCAGAGAAGTTACAGAAGGAAGGATAACTCAATTCTTTCTTTACTTTCTTTCATTTTCTTCCATCTCACTGCAGGTCGTGTATCCCTCCTTTCTTCTGTATTTTCTGAATTCAGTTCTGGTTTTCACCTTCCTAGGTATCTTAGTTTCTGAGTGATCCTTTCTGGCGTTTAAAATCTGTGAATCTTTAGCATCCGTTTGGTGGGATAAAACTGATGTTCCATATTCTCTCCCTAAGCCTCTGACTATAATGTAGGAGGCAGAGAGTGAACTGTCACAGACTTTCCTGAGCCCTTTTGCTTCATTTACTTCCCCACTCAGTGCACAGTAGCTGTGAAAGGTTCTTCTGTGCTGCTGGAACTTCACCTCCACTGACTCAGCCTGTGTGACAGGGAGGGACCAGGGACATCTCAGAGCCTGGGGCACCAGAGGTACATGGAGGTGAGCGGATCTGCTGGTACCAGCAGGGAAGAGAGAGCACAATCTATCTGTGCATGCAAGTCTCTCTCCTTCCCTGCTGGTACCAGCACATTCTCTGGTTCAGTCTGGTGCTAGCATTTTTATTTTGTTTGCTTCACGCAAAATAATTTGGTTTTCTACATAGTTAAAGCCAGTCACACCAGCTCGTACAGCTGAGGGACACCTGTTAGTTGGAGCCATCTCAAAGGCATGGCTTTGAGCTGTGTCCCCATTCTGTCCCTGTCACAGAAAGGCCAGAAGGGACAGTTACAGGAGAGGCTTTCAGTATGCTGTTGGCTGGTGGGTTATTGAGACCAGCCTGCCTCACATAATGCAGACTTAAGGCCAAAGTATCCAGGGAAAAGAGGTGCTAAGTGAGAGTTTCTTGAGGGAAAATGGAGAAGTTTCTCATCTAGAAAATTAATTCTTGTTTAGAATTGTATTCTCCTTTCAGGCAGGGGCAATTCTAGGTGTTAAGATCTTTTCACAAAGATAGAGATGATGTATTTTCTTCCTATTCAATCACTTGTGTAGCAGCCTGATCCTGTAAATCCTTTGTTCAAGACAGACCAGTACGTATTGTACTCATGCAAGATTTTCAGAATTCTGCTGTGTGATTTTTATTATTTTTTTTTTTTTTTGCAAACTGGAGATCTGTGGCAGATCTTGACAGTTTTTGGGTATCTTCTTGAAATCACAAAATAGCATACAGCGATGCTTTTTGCAAGGCCAAGCACACATTCCAGAGGGATGTGTCCCTGAAAGTGTTAGTGCTACCTATGTTAGAGAATTGGAATAGTTTCTGAGTATGTAAAGCAAACTAATGTACTGGTCTAACTAAGGCCAGCAGACAAGACTATTGCAGCGGTGTAGGAAGCTGTGTGCAGGTATCAGCTGCTCCATTGGAAAGCCTGGTCTGGGATGGTGAAGCAGTCATACAGGGCTTCAGACCTGGCAAACATGACAGCATAGGAATTTCTCCTTAAGAGGCTAGGCTTGTACAGAACAATGTGGTTTTTCTCGTAGTTTCTCAGTTGCACAGCCCAAAAAGTTGTCTGTTTTCCAGTTTTACAAGAGTGGTGGCTGGAGAAGTATGGAGACTATGTAGGGCTGGAATGGCAGGACAGAAGAGAAGTGCTGAATGACTGAAGAATTCATAGGCTGGAAAAATAAATAAATGCAATCACTTCCAATATTTTTATAGTTGAGATAGTTTCAGGTTAGGGCATTTCTTGCCTGGTGACAGTAAGTGGCTCATAAAGTGCCCTTTGCTTTTCCCATTGAGATTGGGGTGAATTGGGCCGAATGGTTGTTAATCCAACAGTGCAGTTCCACTGCAGTGTTCAAAAGGACCAGTTACTGGCTCTTTCTTGGGGTGAAATCTGGAGGAACAGTGGCTTGCCAGTAGTTGAGTTGTGTGTGAAGCTTCAAGGCCATGCAACTATCACAGTTGTTATCAAATCACTGTTTTTCTTGGTGTTTAAAAAAGGATCGGTTAAGTTGAGCAGACCTCGGGTACCATGGCAGCACATGGGTTTGCTGACTTGCAGGGGAGAGATTTCATAGTTGCCAAACCCACTTCGTTTGGCAAAGAAATCTGTTACCATTTTTTGTTGTTTTTTATCCTTTCTGCCTATTTTACACCTAAGCTCATGTTTTTTGTCCTGAAGAATATTTATCCCATTCATTTTAGAAGCTCTTGGGAACACAGAAGGGTGCTGTGCCCCTCTCGTTGGTGGGCACTGGGCACAGCTGTGTCCCTGGACAGACTCGCTGTGCTGTGCATCCGAGTAGGCAAGGAATATTCGGTCGTGCTGCTGAAGTTGTGCTTTCCGGGCTGTGGTTGCAGTAAGTCCCCAGGCAGCGGTCGGGGGGCTGGTGACAGGGTCTCCTGGGGGGAGCGGTGGCCTCAGGGAGGGCTCGGTGGGAGACCGGCTGTGTCTGCGGGTCATGGGAGACTGGGGCCCTTCTTTTTCTGCCTGCCCGTGAGTGTAGGCAAAAACGGAGCAGCTCCCTGATGCCCAGGTAGCTTTAAGCTCACTTTCCCAGAGATCTTGTCGGAGGTTTTGTTACCATTCTGTTTTTCAAGAAAAAAAACAATGCTTTCTCTTTGTTTTAGATTTTTGCTTGAAATTTTTATGAAACATGGGAAAGAAGGAATTAGTCTTCTAGCCTTTTCAGAAAGAATCATTGCCTGTTGCAATTCATTTTCCAATTAAAATGGCATTAATTGAAAAACATAGTGGTGTTTCAGAGTAAGTTGTTAAATAAAAGACTTAGTTCTAAACTGTTCAGGATTTTTGCTACTTTGCTATATGGGTCTGCTAGAAAATTCATGTTAGTCCTTAAATCCACCCTACTGTGTTGCTCTGACTGGGCTTTCTGCTTGAAATTCTGAGCGAAACACTACAGGGCTTTAGCAGCAGCAAACCAGCTAAAGTTGATTCCAGTTGAGCTTTGTTTCCTAAATAGCAGGCTTGTAATGTGAGCATTTAAATGATGCCAAATGAGTTTTGAAGATAGCATCTGGCAGGTAACAAATGGTAGCTGGCATTGCTCTGGTGGTTATGGTTAGTCCGGGGAATCTGCTAGGTAGGTAAGTGCTGGGGGGAAACACCTTTGCATTTAGCATTTCTGTGTTCATTTGGTTTTCATTTACGGCCTCAAAGTTTGCATCTTCAAATTAAAACTCTTCTTTTAGCTTAGAAAGAAACTTCACAATGTGGAGCTGAAGGAAACTCAATTACAGTCTGAGCAAGAACCTGAGTGTCATTATGAATGCAAACGACACTGTGCTTTCTGCTGCTGTTACCTGGAATTAGATGGACCGAGTGATTATGGGGTGGGCAGTGCTGCCAGAAAATATCTGCTCCCAGGGGATCTTTGACACTGGTGGGTCTGGACTGGTTTTTCAGTCGTTGAAAATAATGTTTGGAAAAAGTTCATGAACTGACCTGGTTAAAGCAGGTGTAATAAGGCATGACTTAGGAGAAAGTGTTTTTCCTCTGTAAAAATCTCTAGTATCAGAAGACATTAATGCAGCCAGCTTAACAATGTCCGAGAGTTTTTGTCAGAGGATGGGGCTGGAACAAATCGTTGGGGTCTCTGTAAATCGGGATGCCCTGGATTGTGTAATGCTAAAGAAATTTCTGCGACTATGTCAAAGCCCAAGAGTGGCACGATAATCACACTCTGTAAGTGCAATGTTGTCCCTCTCCTTATGACTTACATTCATTTCCTTGGCTACATCACAGATCTGCAGTAAGGCCCTTGAGAATTTGTTACCCTCACGAGTAGCCAGCCCAGAGTTCTTTGTGTGGTGGTGCAGCAGCAGTCATTTCTTGAATTACAAGAATAAATGGACTGTGAGTTGGGTTTGTCTTTCTAGCATCGTTGTGATCATTTCTATTTTCAGTAAGTGTTGACACAGTAGTGAAAACAGCGGTTATCTGCACATGTTCACAGGAGAAGATTGATTTCTGTGTTTGCCTTTCTGTTCTAGTGGAGATACAAGTGGGCCGGCAGTATCACGGTGTCTGCTGGAAAGGTTCCTTGCACTGGAGACGGCACCACCAGAAAAGGTAGTAAAAACAGTTTTCACTATATAATTTGACTACAGTTTTTGTTTCAAAATGTGAACCCTGCCTATAAGTTAATGACCGTGAAGGCACTGCACTCTTCACCTCATAGGAATGCAAGTCTTCACTGTATCCCTCCAGTCTTCACTGAAATCTCAACATCGCAACCTCTCTGAAACAATTCTTCAGCTCTTGCATCATATTATGTGGTTAAAAATGTAATACTGAGAATTCCTGCTAGTTAATAATTTTGAGAGGGGATGAGTATCCTACATGAGGTCTACAAAACTGATTTACAGGGAAGGGAATGTGCTCTACATGTGGTCGTGACTGAAAAGTCTGCATACTACACTTAGATATTACATGTGCCTCTTCTGCTATTTCCAAAATCCCTTTTGTATCTGAGCATAAGGGAAAATTCAGACCTGCCACATGTAAGAACTTTAGCTCTTGCACAATTATGGTAGAAGGTAGGTATTATTATTTGTTACCATCTTGACTAACCCCAAGATAAATTGCTCATAACTCTGACTTGTTCAAAATCTGTGTGCTAGGAAGTATAATTTAAAATCTCACTATCTAACTCTAGTATGAAGTCTTGTTATGAATAAATTTTTGAGCAACGTACTACCAGGGTCAAGAGACAGACCTCACAACAGAGAAACCAGTGCAATTTGCCTGTCTGTATAGCTTTTCACATACTGCATTGCACAGCGGCTTTTGCCATTCGCAAGTTCTCCCTTTCTCCTTTGCTGCAGAGTAGCACTTTGCCTTCAGCCAACTCTCCCTTTTTATCTCGCTTGCCTCTTGACCAGAATGCAGGAATTGTCTGGTAATGCAGCAGGTGAAAGGGGAGAGGTGTTCAGGTTTTTTGGAGGTGGGAGGGGGAGATGGTGAGAGCTAGTTTAAACTAGAGAGAACTGTGCAAAGAAGCTGTTGTTAAAAGAAGCAAAAGGAGGTAAAGGAAAGCTGTGAAATTCGGTGTAATCAGTAGGGACATCTGAGCTGTCTAGTCTGGCTGAGGCTGGAGCAAGAAAGCTCTGGTTTGTGTTAAAGATTTCTCAGTTTATGAGCTAGTAAATGAACTCTTGGCATGCTTGCAGCATAGTTCTAGGCAGAAAAGAAGCAGCCTGCTTGAAGGTATATTAACTTACAGTTCAAAATCTGCTTCTCTCCGTTGCATATCTGAGTTATTGCTGCTTATCTGACTGAGGGGGAGAAATGTTTGTTTCTGTTGAGGCTGCAGAACTGACTAAAGGAATTTATAATTAAGAACGGAGTGGAGGAATTGCATTTTCTTTTTGTTCTAGTATTTAGCACAGAAGTATTCCTCATGTTCTACGATTATGGTTCCTCACCCCTCAGATGATGATAATAGTAATGATGGTATGCATGTAGAAGTTAGAGACCTGTGCAAGGTTGATGTCTTTTAATGTCTTCTGATGAAGACTGCAAGGCTAAATGAAAAAGCAGTACATAGACCTGACGAGGAAAGTGAATTATCTTCCTTCCCAGTTGTGATATAAAGAGCTTGTCAGCTCAGTTTTTCAGATTCTGGATTATGGTGTGTGTATTCTGCCCAGATTTGTAATTTAACTGCATGTCTGTAACATTTTTATTATTATTATTATTATTATTATTATTTTTAAGATACCATGCCATGCCATGGTGAATGTTTTTAACCTGTTCACGAATGGGATGAAAACCAGACTAAATGGAATAACTGACGTAGCACTAAGTGTAAGAACTGATGTGTGATACTGCCGTTTAAAAACCCATCATGAGATTGAGGGCACGAAGCCTGTGTGTGTATTTGAGCTGCTTCAATTCGCAACTGGATTGTATCACCTTCTTTGTACTTTTCCTTGTGAATAGTCTGAACATTGTTTGATGGGTACAGCAATGTTCTCTGAGTTTATTGCGTTAAATGAGGCCTGTGTTTGAGGACAGTTCCACATTTACTTGCATCAGATATGATAACTACATGCCTTAGTTGCCTGTCAACGGAGGATGGTTATACTGGACCGGGAGGTCCTACCTGCTGTTTCCCGCATGTGCTGTTATGCAATGACCTGTCCTGTCCTATGCAGTAATTCCCTGACTTACTAATTCTAACAAACATTATACATGCCAGTGAGCAAATGCAGGATTCATTCTTTCCACGCCTATGGCCTGTTTGTCCATTTTGCCTTAATGGTTTTAAGATCTTTTGTAATGCTGGAAAGTCTCAGATTTAGAAACGGTGAATAAGCCTTTAGGTGTTCATGGGCTTTGCCCTTTGTGGAGATGATGTTAATCTTCCGCTTCCTTGTATTTTCGGTTGCTTTGCAAACCTCTGATTTGGAATTTCTGCTCAGGTATTGGTGCAGTAAAACAGATTGCAAAGTACATCTTGTCCTCTTGGAGAAAATGTTGGTGTGATGGAGTCACAGGCAGCCAAACTATAGAGCTGTTAGGTTGTGTACTTTGTGAATTAAAGCATCATTTTAAATGTAATTTGTTGGCAACTCTTGTTAAAAGCAAAACTGATACGACAAGGTACTAGAGCCAACTATTTCAAGATAATTTGCTGGTTTTGAGATTTTTGCTCCAGACCATCAGCTGCTTTTTTTTTTTTTTTTTCCCCTCTACCATTGAGTTTTTTCCAGCTTGCATTACTTTGTTTCCTCCTTATTTCTTTGACTCTTCTTCAAGCCAACGGCATCCATGTGTCCAAGTTCGCTCTGATACCGGGGAGGATGCATTTGTCAGACAAAGACTGAGTGGTTTTTGAAGTAAAACAAATGTAGTTCTGTTCTTTCCTGGTTCTGTGCAGTGACTGCCCCCACACTGTGCAAAAACTGCTCCCCCTTTTTCTTTCTTCTTCATGTCTATATTTGAACATGTTATTCTGGCTAAGTACTGCAAATCTAGAAATGGTGAAAAGTGGGTTATGTTCCTTGCCCATATAGCTTTCCCTCATATTTTTTCTTGTCTCTTCAGCAGAAGACAAACCAAATCAATTCTGACTACTGACAAACGCCGAGGTGTTGAAATGAGTCAGCTTGGCACCTCAGGTAGTTGTTATTGGTGTGCTTTAAGATTGCATTACCAAGTGATAAGCAGCACACATATTTGGAATTTGGACTCATGCATTGTTTACATGCTTATTTTTTACCACTCTTCCTTCTTCCTTTGTAATTCCTCGTCTTTGTGTCTATATGTGAAAAACACTGACATCCAGTATAATTGATACCCAGTGTAATACCCAGCCAGGTATTAAGGAGGGAGGCTCACAAAATGCAAAGTAGGGTGTGGACATCTGGGGACAGGCAGGCTTTAGGCTGGAAACCACTCCTCTTTTTCCCCTCCCTCAGTTCTTCTCTTGGTTTCTTTCTCGTTGGTAATCCCTCTTGCCATTTGCTGCAACAGGAGTTCTATTTCTGCCCATTTCTTCTTTAAATCTTGTCTAGACTTGTGTTTAAATATGAAATATCAACATATATTATTCATTGTTTGATTTAAAATTGATAAAGCTGTGAGATGTGGTACCTCCTGGTTCTTGCTAAAATGACCGTATCAAAGACCTGGTTTCAAACAGCACTTTAACTGTAGCTATCTAATGCATACTGAGGTCTGTTTTGCCATTGAGATTGTGGCCTTTGGGAAGTGAGTATTGAATTTGGTATCTCAAAGTGCTCAAATCGATTGGTGTGCCTTGGTTTTCAAGATGCGTTTATCAAAACTGAACAGGTATTTGGAGTATGTTAGTCTGTTACTGGGGGCAAAAAAAGCAGATGTGCACTTCTTTCCTCTTTGACCTGGCAGAGGTTAGGTCCTTTCCCGTTCCACTCAGTTTCTCCTAGTCTTTTGTAAGAAAATAAGATAGAGAAGTGTTTTCTGGAAAAAGTTTTATTATCAAATTCTTCCTATACAGCGTTTTTACCCCTGATAAGGTAATACATATCTATGTATGCACTCACTTGGAATTCAGTTCCACCAAAAAAAGAAAATCAGCAAACAATACCTTTAGTGCAAATTAATGCCTTAGATTACATCGATTTTCTGTCCTTTTTTTTTTTTTTTCCTTTATGAATGTTTTCCTCTCAGAATGCTCTCCAAGTTCATCTTTGAATGAGGGAAAATTGTGCTTGTTACAAAAATAGGTAGCATGTCAATTTCTAGACAAGTGTCAGCTTTACAGTACAGTGGGAGGTAATTTATCAACCTCTAAAGTCCTTATTTCTTCATGAAATTCATGACATTTCTTCACCCCTTCATGGGGCAAACCCATGCTTGATATTGCACAGACAGGACATTAAAGCAGCAGAGGCTGTGTCAGGTGGGAAGAAGCTCTCCACAGGGAGGAAGAAGACCAGTGATAAGGACGGTTTCAATAATACATGTTCTTGTCCCACCAGCCTGCAGTAGGAGAGGGGGAGAAATCAGTTATTTTTTCCTTGGAAAGGAAAAGTAATCATTAGGAAAAAATGGTCTATTTTTAAGCAGTCCACCTATCAGCGGTAGCTAAGGTGGGTGTATGAGTGAAAAGGGTAGGAAAGGACACTTTATGTTAAAATACTAAACCAGAAAAATCTACTTACTTCCTGGGTATCTCCTGATAAACAGCTTGCGGACTTCATCGTAGACCCATATCAAGATGCCAAAAGGTACAGCCACAAACCAATACTGAAACCTGGGAGTGGGACAAGAGATTCTTATTTAGAAGTGTCTAACCACTCAGATGAATTTCTGGGGTCTCTGTCTATGCCATTTGATGTCACTAAAAGATAATCTGGCCTTTTTAGCTTTTTTTTTTTTTTCCCCTTAATTTAAGCACCCAAATGGTTAGAAATAAGATGATCTGCACGTAAGCCTCCCAGTTACTGAATCGATTTATTCCAGATAGTGTTCAGAAGGAAATGTTGCCTTGTGGTATTACAGTCTCTGAAGATGGCAGAAAAATGTAAAATTTCTGACACTGATATATTTAAAGGATGCTTGCGTAAAATTAAGTAAAATGCTATCTAATCACACCAAAATATTGAGGATCCTGGAGCAAGTAGTGCTTTTTTGGTGGAAACTATGAAAATAATGCCCTTTTTTTGTCAAGAAATTGTCCACCCTGTTCTTTAGAATGAATATTTTTAAATATTTATCCTTGAATTGCGCTGCATGGGCATCCCGCTCCCATTGTCTGTTTCTGGCAGAATGGTAAGTCCATGTCTGTTTATATGTGGAGGGCAAGGGAAGTACGCTCACATCGAAACTCACCTCAGTGGTGTGAAGTTCAGGGCTGTAACATGTCCAAGACCATAGGTAAGAATCAGAGCAATTCCTATCTGGGAAAATATACCCACCCAGATGACTTTGTTCCTACAAGAAAACCAAAGAGGAAGGGTTACAGGCAATAAAAACCTGATGTCACAGCATAGTGCGAAGGCTGTGCCCCTTGGGGAGCTGTGGTTGTGCTCTGGTAGCTAGCGTGGATGATCTGCATCAGATGATGAGCACTGCAGACACGGTAGCGTGAGAGAAGTGTTAGCCTGGGTAGCACTGTCTTACATTGCATACACCCGTGTCTTTCCTGGCAGCACCTTCCTAGATTAAAGGAAGCTTTAGGTAGACGTGTCGTGTGCGCTAGTCACGTCTTCTCATTGCCCTGTGAGTGTGCACATTGTGAATCAAATAGAAATGCAAGAAGGAAATATACATAGGTGTAGGCTCTGTACCTGCAGATAAAGAAAAGAAAACAATTTGCTTTCCTATCAGAAATACTCTGACTGAATGCCAGCTTTCACGTGTGGCCTCTGTCCCAATAGATATTTTTAACTCCCTGGCTTCCATGGGATTGAAGGCTGCGGAGTGTTTTGCAGAGGGCAGCCAGCACTGTCTTAGGGAGTCTGACCAGCTGGTATCTCCTCAGAGGCTAGAGTTATCTCCGAGAAGCCCAAATGTGCTATCTATTGATAACTAGATAAAGATTTTAAGAATATAATCTGGAGAGGAAACTTTTTTGTAGTAAACATTTTAATGAATGGAGAGTTAGTCTGAAGCCGATGCAATATCAGAGTAAGCAGTACAATGTCCTCCTTTAAAGAAAACCTCTATCACAAAGTAGGGAAGGGGGTGGGGGTAGGTGTAATAAAATGTTTGTTGAGATTTGCAATTCCTTGAAGCCAGATTTAGTCTTTGCTCAAAGACCGAATGTGAGAGGGCTGAATCACTGAGCTCACCTTCTTCTAAAATTAGCGTTAGGCTAACTTATCCTCTCACGTGTCAGGTAAAGAATCTGCAAAGCTTACCTGAAAAGACCCTGCTGGAAAATGGAATTTCTTCGTGTTTTCCTGATGATTAGATCAGCAACTTGCTGAATTGTGATGCTGACAAAAAAGGCAGTATAGCCAGTCCACTGTAGGTACAGCCTCTGGGATTTAGTCTGCAAAGTGAAGGAAGGATCAAATAGTGTTATATCAGACACTCATACCTTGCACAAGGGACTGCACACCTTGATAGTAGGATTTTGGTTCCTAAGGTGTAAATGCAGAGTTATTCTGGATTTGGATACATAATGATCAGATTTTGGCCAGTTGTTCTAGGCTGCTAGTTACAGCGGATGAGTCATGAGGCTGAAGCATGAGCTTGGTGTAAGGAGGTATTTATATTGATTTATTAATGGCTTTTATGTCTTGTGATTTCTGCAGGATGAGTGAGGGGGAGTGAAAGGGGGAAGGAGAGTCTGCAAAGTACTTCACAGTGCTTCTGTTCAGAAGCAGGGCTGAGAGATGATGGTGGGTCTAAACATGAAGTCCAGGGAAGAAGGTGCATCCTCAAGAGGCTTTGAATCAGAAGGCAGCGAATTGTAGAAGAATGAATGAAAGAATGGAACGTGAATGAAAGAGCTAGGTGGCAGGAAGCTCTACAGAGTCTATCCTGAGGGACCATTAGATGAAAACTAATTATTTTTG